>NC_092282.1:23195041-23230041 GCF_036320965.1 Panulirus ornatus
CTGCCCGACGCCTGAGTGAAGCATCCCTCCCTCGTCCTCTCCCTCCCTCCCTCGTTCCCTCCCTCACTCCCTCCCTCGTTCCCTCCCTCCCTCCCTCGTTCCCTCCCTCCCTCTTCAACCATGACACCTCTGTGACACCCTTTGCCACACCCCTTTAACGCCACTTTTCCCCCCCCTCCTCTCGCCGCCCCTCAGTGTGGACCCGACACCCACTCGGCTTCAAGAGTGAGGTCAAAGTGGTCCTCGACGTCATCTTCAACTGTCGGGGGGTCCTTTCACAAGAGGGATGGAGAGCCACGTGCGGCGAGCGATCCTGTAATCGTCCTATTAATCTTGTAATGCCCCCCATAGCCCGGGCCCTGTAATCCATCGGAGGCGCCCCTGTAATCTGGGTTGCCGGCCGCAGACCCGCTCATTACTCAATCACGGCTGATGGCCCGAGCAGAGACCTCGACGACACCTGCTCCTCCTCCTCCTCCTCCTGCTGCTGGCGGTGCTGCGAACGTATTACTGTTGTTGCTCTGGTTGGCGATGCTGTCTTGTGCTCCTATTGTCATTCTCCTGTTATCTGTTGCTGTCATCACTGCTGCTACTGTTATCTGTTGCTGTCATCACTGCTGCTACTGTTATCTGTTGCTGTCACTACTACTGCTGCTACTGTTATCTGTTGCTGTCACTACTACTACTGCTACTGTTGTCTGTTGCTGTCATCACTGCTACTGTTATCTGTTGCTGTCACTACTACTGCTACTGTTGTCTGTTGCTGTCCTCACTGCTACTGTTATCTGTTGCTGTCACTACTACTACTGCTACTGTTGTCTTTTGCTGTCCTCACTGCTACTGTTATCTGTTGCTGTCACTACTACTGCTACTGTTATCTGTTGCTGTCACTACTACTGCTACTGTTGTCTGTTGCTGTCACTACTACTGCTGCTACTGTTATCTGTTGCTGTCATCACTGCTGCTACTGTTATCTGTTGCTGTCACTACTACTGCTACTGTTATCTGTTGCTGTCATCACTGCTGCTACTGTTATCTGTTGCTATCACTACTACTGCTACTGTTGTCTGTTGCTGTCATCACTGCTACTGTTATCTGTTGCTGTCACTACTACTGCTACTGTTATCTGTTGCTGTCACTACTACTGCTACTGTTGTCTGTTGCTGTCATCACTGCTACTGTTATCTGTTGCTGTCACTACTACTGCTACTGTTATCTGTTGCTGTCACTACTACTGCTACTGTTATCTGTTGCTGTCACTAAAGCTACTGTTAACGGTTGGTGTTTTCTGTCAGCTGTCTTGTTTTGCTACCAGGTTGAGAATAGGGTAGTTGAAATATGACCACCAGGTTGTTAAGAGAGGGGGAGAGGGGGGGAAAGCATAGGATAGGGGCCCCTCCTTAGATCTGTGAGGCCAGACATCAGAGTCGTCTGTAGGCTGTGGGGTAGCAGTGATGTCATTGCTGTGGGGGGGGGGGTCTGGTGTGCTGTGGGGTAGGAGTGATGTCATTGCTGTGAGGGTGGGTGGGTCTGGTATGCTGTGGGGTAGGAGGGATGTCATTGCTGTGGGGGTGTGTGGGTCTGGTATGCTGTGTGGTAGGAGTGATGTCATTGCTGTGGGGGGGTCTGGTATGCTGTGGGGTAGGAGGGATGTCATTGCTGTGGGGGGGTCTGGTGTGCTGTGGGGTAGGAGTGATGTCATTGCTGTGGGGGTGTGTGGGTCTGGTATGCTGTGTGGTAGGAGTGATGTCATTGCTGTGGGGGGGTCTGGTGTGCTGTGGGGTAGGAGGGATGTCATTGCTGTGGGGGTGTGTGGGTCTGGTATGCTGTGTGGTAGGAGTGATGTCATTGCTGTGGGGTGTCTGGTGTGCTGTGGGGTAGGAGTGATGTCATTGCTGTGAGGGTGGGTGGGTCTGGTATGCTGTGGGGTAGGAGGGATGTCATTGCTGTGGGAGGGTGTCTGGTGTGCTGTGGGGTAGGAGGGATGTCATTGCTGTGGGGGTGGGGGTGTGGGGTCAAGGTTGTCTGGAGACGTAAACATATGCAAATCCCTCTCAACCAGCATATCCTTTCGTATGTCACAACGATAAATACAGTCCCAAATGTGATGGCAGACTCAGACTACAGTTCGTCCTGCCTGTAACCCCATCATTACAGTGGTGATGGGACTGTAAGATCCTCGACTGTATTTAAGAAATACATATTTCATTACTCATATATCTTGCTGGGTTCCCCCCCCTCCTCAACCATTGCGTGTGTCTATCGACCCAAGATCGTCTATCATACAAAATACAGCTGCTGTACCTTACCTTACCTGTACCTTACCATTACAGAACTCACTCCCATTCCAGCGAGAAGAAGAAGGGAATGGGTACCAGGAAACGTAACCAGATTATTACCCCACCCATATAGTACAGGATGACCTGTAATCTCCCTGTATTCCTGTGTCGAACACGTTTGTTACAGGAGAGCAGTCCACACACACACACACACACACACACACACACACACATATATACAAACTATGTAAACAGATTATTCGTCCAGTCTCTTGCGTCTAGGAATGGGAGGGTAGTACATGAAGGGGCAGTGTGTCGTCTGGTGTGGCACTGACCCTGACGCAGACTTTAGGGAAGTGCCCAAACGACCCCCACAGTGTCTGGTTGTTGCTGCTGTTGTGCTAGTGTGGGGATGGACCTCTTTGGAAAGAGGTTTGTCCTTGATTTTACTCTGAAAAAATTGTTTGTTATAGACTTGAAATGTGGAAAGGGAGCTGTGGTTTCGGTGCATTATACATGACAGGTTGAGACTGAGTGTGAACGAATGTGGCCCTTTTTTTTTTTTTTTTCGTCTGTTTTCCTGGCGCTACCTCGCTGAAGCGGGGGGTTAACGATGCTGTTTCCTGTGGGGCGAGGTAGCGCCGAGAATGGATGAAGGCAAGCAAGTATGAATATGTACATGCGTGTACATGTATATATGTGTATGTATATGTACATATATGTATATACAAGTCTGTATGTTATGTTTATGTATGTATATCTGCGTGTATGGGCGTTTATATGTATGTATATAGATGGCGCTACCTCGCTATTATGTGAAACGGCGATCAAGTATTATGATGATGATGATAATAACAATAATAATAATAATAATAATAATAATATCAATAATAATAATAATAATGACTCCTGACCCCTATGGAATTCCCCCCAAATTTCACACAGGATCGTTAGGGTGTACCACGACGTACATACGGCTGAGGCCGGATAATCGAGCATCGTTCGGATAAGCGTATCGGATGGATCAACGTGGCGTGACGTCATAACAGGATTCGGGGGTGAGGGGGGAGGTGTCACAGCGTAGCGGTGGGTGGTGCTAGCGGGGTCACGGGTAGGCCTCGGGGACAACCATATGCCTAACAAGGCGGCCATGACACGCAAACGGGAAAATCCTCAATCCTTTCCCATATCACTATTTCCTCGTTTCCTTCTCTAATAATATTAAATATCTATCGTATACATATTGATATTAAAAAATAAAAGCTTGAAAATGATGTGTGGTAATATTTAATCTCGAAGGGAGACGTACACAAGGAGGTAAATAGAGAGGTGTAGATGAAGCCTGGGCCCGGGAGTGGATCCCGATCCGTGTGAGAAAAATTACGTAAACAAGGAGGTAAATAGAGTGGTGTAGATGAAGCCTGGGTCCAGGCGCGGGAGTGGATCCCGATCCGTGTGAGAAAAATTCCTTCATCCGGGGAGTTGTGCTGATGTCGCCACTGTTGCCGCGCTCAACGACAATTCTTACCCTCGATCACACACAGACGAAAACTTTTATTATTCACTCATATCTCTCTCATTCATCTCCCGTATGCTTAAGAATATTAGAGAAAGGTTAGTTCTACTGACTTTTCTCTCAGGTTAGGAAAAGTGGAAGGAAAGTAAAGGAGAAGAGAGGAGAAAAAAAATAAATAAACATTTGGGGTTTCGGTCGGTAAGTATGTGGCTGTACTGGAGTAGGTGTCAGCGCCACGCGGTCGATCATGATGACTCAATTTAATGGGTCGTCGGGGAGAGAACGACAGAACCACGCGGAGGATATAGGGATCATGAGTCCGTGCCGACTCCTAAGGGACTTCCCTCCTTCAAGGTCGATGTGGCTTAGCATTGTCCTGGCGTGGTGGTCGGGGTTCTTTTCGCAAGCGGGCGTGTGGCTGACAGAGGAAGCCATCGTCGGCTTTATGGCTTTATCATGGCCTAAGGGGGGGAGGGGGGAGGGGGTGGAGAGGAGGAAGGGGGGAGGGGTAGGCTGGAGGAATATGGAGGAGGAGGGGGGGGGAGGGGTATGGAGCTGGCAGGTGTAGTGGCTTTGGGGTGTCGAGGGCTTGGGTGTAGTGATGGGGGGGGGGGGGGAGACCTCCCTCCCCTCCTCAAGGAAGGGGGAGGAAGGGAGGGGAGGGGGGAAATTAGAGGGGAGGGGGTTTAGGTCTTAGGACCAGACCTAAGGGGAGACAGACCTGAGGGATAAGGCGAGATGTCACAGATGAGGGGTCAGGTCCACAGGCCTGAGGGGAGTAAGAAGGGTAAAGGAAGGGGATCAGGGCCATCTGATCAAGGGGTAATGGAGTCTCGACATGTGTGTGTGTGTGTGTGTGTGTGTGTGTGTGTGTGTGTGTGGAGGGAGTGCTACACCCGTGGGCCCCCTTCCCCCCCATCCCATCTCTGTACGTTGTCAGCATCCACATCCCTTCACCCATTTCCTACACTCATCCACTACACTTATACTTTATAGAAAAGTACTTCTACTGCACATACTTTATAGAAAAGTACTTCTACTGCACATACTTTATAGAAAAGTACTTCTACTGCACATACTTTATAGAAAAGTACTTCCACTACACTTATACTTCATAGAAAAGTACTTGCAATAATCTCTCTTAACAAATTACTTGTTCAATAACATGTTCTATCCAAAAATTGGGTTGTTCTGCATCTTTGGAAGAACTGTTCACTACTGACATCATCAAACTGGTTCAAAGACTTAAGATCTTAGGCTGTGTGATCAGGTCACCCATGACTCTTCTCTCGTCCAAAATGGACAAATTTACGTTTCTCGTCATTCCTTGCAACTCAGTTTCTTATATTTATGGTTCCATATTCACTGACCTCCTCTAGACCTTCTGTATTAGTTCTTTGTGCTTAAATTCGTCGAATGAATTAGAGATGCATATTCTCTCTCTCTCTCTCTCTCTCTCTCTCTCTCTCTCTCTCTCTCTCTCTCCATACATGTGTATGTCACTTGTTTACCTAATGGCCTGTCCCTAGCTACGTCTCTTCGTCGTATATCAACTGACTGTATATTCTCTCTCGTGTCTCCCCTGATGATGTGATTATGACACGAAAGTGCACTTGGGAACCTTATCGTGTTTCATTTCCTTATCCATTTACGAGACCAGGTAGGAGCAATGCCAGCGTGTAAGTCCCTTTCACGAACAGATACCTGCGAGTTATTATATCCCACTGGAGGATGTCTATCTTGAGGATGTCTACTTTGTCTATCGCACTCTCCCTCATCTCGTAGAATCCTATCGCTTCTTTCCGATCGGTAACTTGGCTTCAGCAGTGGCAAGGTCGTCTACCTTGGATTCTTCTCCCACATGACTTCCACAAACCTGGTCCTCACCTCTCGGGGATTTGGTGGATCATTGGCCCACGGTCCTTGACATGAAAGCATTGGACGCTGTGATATTAAATCCCTCTCCTTCCCGTAAAACATCGTCTCCCGCATGGTTTGGTTGACGCCGTGCCCCAGGGAGCTCTCCTGTCGCCTGCACACACTTTCTTCTCTGCATGAACCATCTCTCTCCTCAACCTCTGCCTCCATTCCCTCCTACAATGATGATCCCCTAACCTATACTTGACTCATTTCCCTCCGCTCACTTTCATTGCTTATTCTTCGTCACACACGGAACGTGTCGCCTCCCTCAGTTATCATCTTTGGAATATCTCGAACGTTACAATCGGTAACATGGTGAAATTCGAAGGGTCAAGAACGCAATATATTATGTACTTCGGCCTCTTTCCAAATCTCATTCGTTTCTCACTGTTCAATTTCAAACTGCATGTCAATACGACAGAAACTTAAACATGTTGGGCACAACCAATAATTATATATATATATATATATATATATTTATATATATATATATATATATATATATATATATATGTATTATTTACTTTTTTTTTTATACTTTGTCGCTGTCTCCCGCGTTTGCGAGGTAGCGCAAGGAAACAGACGAAAGAAATGCCCCCCCCCCATACACATGTATATACATACGTCCACACACGCAAATATACATACCTACACAGCTTTCCATGGTTTACCCCAGACGCATCACATGCCCTGGTTCAATCCATTGACAGCACGTCGACCCCGGTATACAGCATCGTTCCAATTCACTCTATTCCTTGCACACCTTTCACCCTCCTGCATGTTCAGGCCCCGATCGCTCAAAATCTTTTTCACTCCATTCTTCCATCTCCAATTTAGTCTCCCACTTCTCCTCGTTCCCTCCACCTCTGACACATATATATCCTCTTTGTCAATCTTTCCTCACTCATTCTCTCCATATGACCAAACCATTTCAATACACCCTTTTCTGCTCTCTCAACCACACTCTTTTTATTACCACACATCTCTCTTACCCTTTCATTACTTACTCGATCAAACCACCTCACACCACATATTGTCTCAAACATCTCATTTCCAACACATCCACCCTCCTCCGCACAACCCTATCTATAGCCCACGCCTCGCAACCATACAACATTGTTAGAACCACTATTCCTTTAAACATACCCATTTTTGCTTTCCGAGATAATGTTCTCGCCTTCCACACATTCTTCAACGCTCCCAGAACTTTCGCCCCCTCCCCTACCCTGTGACTCACTTCCGCTTCCATGGTTCCATCTGCTGCCAAATCCACTCCAAGATATCTAAAACACTTCAATTCCTCCAGTTTTTCTCCATTCAAACTTACCTCCCAACTGACTTGTCCCTCAACCCTACTGTACCTAATAACCTTGCTCTTATTCACATTTAGCTTTCTTCTTTCACACACTTTACCAAACTCAGTCACCAGCTTCTGCAGTTTCTCACCCGAATCAGCCACCAGCGCTGTATCATCAGCGAACAACAACTGACTCTTTTCAAGCCCTCTCATCCACAACAGACTGCATGCATACTTGCCCCTCTCTCCAAAATTCTTGCATTCACCTCCCTAACAACCCCATCCATAAACAAATTAAACAGCCATGGAGACATCACGCACCCCTGCCGTAAACCGACATTCATTGGGAACCAGTCACTTTCCTCTCTTCCTACTCGTGCACATGCCTTACATCCTCGATAAAAACTTTTCACTGCTTCCAGCAACTTGCCTCCCACACCATATATTCTTAATACCTTCCAGAGAGCATCTCTAACAGCTCTATTGTATGCCTTCTCTAGGTCCATAAATGCTACATATATATATATATATATATATATATATATATATATATATATATATATATATATATTTTTTTTTTTTTTTTTTTCATACTATTCGCCATTTCCCACGATAGCGAGGTAGCGTTAAGAAAAGAGGACTGGGCCTTTGAGGGAACATCCTCACCTGGCCCCCTTCTCTGCACCTTCCTTTGGAAAATTAAAAAAAAAAACGAGAGGGGAGGATTTCCAGCCCCCCGCTCCCATATATATATATATATATATATATATATATATATATATATATATATATATATATATATATATATATATATATATGGGAGAAAGAATACTTCCCACGTATTCCCAGTGTGTCGTAGAAGACGACTAAAAGGGGAGGGAGCGGAGGGCTGGAAATCCTCCCCTCAGTTTTTTTTTGGTTTTCCAAAAGAAGGAACAGAGAAGGGGGCCAGGTGAGGATATTCCCTCAAAAGCCCAGTCCTCTGTTCTTAACGCTACCTCGCTGGCGCGGGAAATGGCGAATAGTATGAAAGAATATATATATAAATATATATATATATATATATATATATATATATATATATATATATATATATATATATATATATATATATACATTTCAACGTATACACACAATTACATACACATACATATACATACATACACATTTACATATTCATACTTGCTGCCCTCATCCATTCCCGTCGGCACTACCATCCCTCCCCTCCCCCACCTCCAGCCAAACTCCTGCTGCTGTAGGTTAGACCGAGAAAGATACGTTATCTCTGGCATGGCTGTCGCATTGTTGTCAGATAGAGAGAGAACATTTACTCCTTGGAGAAATCCGACCTTTCCCTCCTACTTAGTGTAGCGCCTTGCTTGAGTCCAGAGAGAGAGAGAGAATCACTTTCCGAACAGTCGAAAAAGAGATTACGGTAAGAGGCATTGGATTAGTAAGAGAGGCATCAGGGAGTGAGGGAATGTTAGAGTCATCCAGGGTGGAATTAGAGGCATCAGGGAGTGACGGAATGTTAGAGTCATCCAGGATAGAATTAGAGGCATCAGGGGGTGAGGGAATGTTAGAGTCATCCAGGGTGGAATTAGAGGCATTAGGGAGTGACGGAATGTTAGAGTCATCTAGGATGGAATTAGAGGCATCAGGGAGTGACGGAATGTTAGAGTCATCTAGGATGGAATTAGAGGCATCAGGGAGTGACGGAATGTTAAGAGTCATCCAGGGTGAAATTAGAGGCATCAGGGAGTGAGGGAATGTTAGAGTCATCCAGGATGGAATTAGAGGCATCAGGGAGTGAGGGAATGTTAGAGTCATCCAGGATGGAATTAGAGGCATCAGGGAGTGACGGAATGTTAAGAGTCATCCAGGGTGGAATTCGAGGAGAAACGGGAACCAAGGAGAGTTGTTCTGTCAACGGGAGAGACAGCTATAGTACCGTCAGAACGGGAAAGTGAAGGAAAGGTAGAGCGACACGAGTTGTTAGCGATGCCTTTAGCTAAAAGACCTGAAAGACCTATCAGTGGATGACGAGGAGGAGAGGGTATCGCACTTCCTTTGAATAAAGGAACGTTTGCTGGCCTCCAGAGGGAAGTCTGGCTGGGGGTCGCGTGGGTTAGAACAAGCCCAACCCACCTCCCTAGACCTACAGGGCTTAGGTCCCTCCATCACCAGCAGGGGCCGCCCTAGAGCATAGGGCCCGCACCTCCTGAGTTGTAGGGAGGTTTGACCTCAAACAACCACTTGGCCTCACGGATAACGATGATGATAAATGATAAATGATAGTTAGAGGAAGGAGAGGATTTCCAGGCCCCGATATGCCTGATCCCTGGGCTTGAATTGGCCTCAGAACAGGAACGGTTGACCTGTGGATCGGAAGATGGGGTCGTCTTGGAGGTAGAAGAGGGGAGGTGTGTGTGTGTGTGTGTGTGTGTGTGTGTGTGTGTGTGTGTGTGTGTGTGTGTGTGTGTGTGTGTGTGTACGTTTCTCAAGCATTGTGTAGCCCGTCATAACGACACCCCCCCCCCCTTCCCTCCCCAAATCATAACGACAGACGAAGTCAGGAAAGAAAAAAGAGACAACGAGAGAAATGGGAGGGGAGGAGGAGGGGGAAGGGGGGAGAGAGAGAGAGGGGAGAGAGGGAAGGGGGAAGAGCGGGACCCAAGAAAATGGTAATGGGATGAAAGGGGAGAGGGGAGGGAAGGGGAGGGAGTGGGGGAGGTGTGAGGGGAGGTGGTGTTGGGGAGGGAAGGGGATGTGTAGAGGGGAGGGGGAGAAGAGGGAGGGGTATGCACCCCCCCACACACACACACGGTCATGACAACACAACACCATTTGATACATTATTCACATCAGCCATCACAACCACATCTACCACAACACCACATCTACCACAACACCACATCTACCACAGCACCACATCTACCACAGCACCACATCTACCACAACACAACATCTACCACAGCACCACATCTACCACAGCACCACATCTACCACAGGACCACATCTACCACAGCACCACATGTACCACAGCACCACATCTACCACACCATGCCTGCCTTCCCCCTTTCCATAATCGGATCCGTCACAGTTCATGACCATTGGTCAGGATCCACCACAGTTCATGGACATTGCTCAGGGTCGGCCAGGGATGACCATGGATGGCTTCCGCCACATACTGCACAGTCTCTCGCTACGACGCGTATAACCTGATATATTCCCTCTGGTATACTGTACAACATCAAGATGGTAGAGTTCGAGGTCGTTGGCTAAAAAGGGGAGAGAGAGAGAGAGAGAGAGAGAGAGAGGGGGGGTGTTGTATTGGGGTCGGGGGGGGGGGGTGTTGTAATGGGGTCCGGGCGCGCGTGTGTGTGAATGGCTGATATGTGGTGGGGGGGAGGGGGGGAAGGGGGGGTACAATGTCACCCACCGGACATTGATCAATGAAGATATTTTTGTCATATTATCGGTCGTTAGGGGAAGGGGGGTGAGGTGTGGGGGGAGGGGGGAAGGTGGTTTGCTGGCCGACATCGGTCGTGAGGGAGGGGGGGAAGGGGGTCGTCGCTGGCCAACATCGGTCGTCAGGGAGGGGGGAAGGGAGGGGGTCGTCGCTGGCCGACATCGGTCGTGAGGGAAGGGGAAAGGGAGGGGGTCGTCGCTGGCCGACATCGGTCGCGAGGGAAGGGGAAAGGGAGGGGGTCGTCGCTGGCCGACATCGGTCGTGAGGGAGGGGGGAAGGGAGGGGGTCGTCGCTGGCCAACATCGGTCGTGAGGGAGGGGGGAAGGGAGGGGGTCGTCGCTGGCCAACATCGGTCGTGAGGGAGGGGGGAAGGGAGAGGGTCGTCGCTGGCCAACATCGGTCGTGAGGGGAAGGGGGGAGTCGTCGCTGGCCAACATTGGTCGTGAGGGGAAGGGGGGAGTCGTCTCTTGGAGACGCCTTACAGGGGGAAGGGGTGAGGTGCCAAGCACCACGGGAAACGCCTTCGTGGGGTAGCGGTGATGTCGACCTGGAAACACCATGGGGTGCCAACCACCGCTGGAAACGCCTCAAAGGATGCTAAACCACACGTCGAGAGGGGTATAAGCCACTCCTGGAAACGCCTTAGACGGGTCCAGCCATTCCCGGAAACGCCTTACACGGTTCCAGCTACTCTCAGAGACGCTTGAAAAGCCCCAGAGGACTCCAGCCACACATGGAAACGCCCTTGGGGGGTGTCGGCAACTCCTGGAAACGCCCCCAGCGTGGCCACCTACTCCTGAGGGCGCGTCCCGGCAGCCACCGCTGGAAAGAAGTGAAACAGGGCCAGCCCTCCCTGGAAACACCCCCAGATAGTACTAGCCATTGCTGGAGGCCCCTGGAACGGTACTACCAGGCACTCCTGGAAACACCTTAAGAGTGCAAACCACTTCTGGAAACAAGTGATACACTTGCCAGCCCTCCCTGGAAACGCCTTAAGGACGCAAACCACTTCTGGAAACAAGTGATACACTTGCCAGCCCTCCCTGGAAACGCCTTAAGGATGCAAACCACTTCTGGAAACAAGTGATACACTTGCCAGCCCTCCCTGGAAACGCCTCAGGGGTGGGAGCCACTTCTGGAAAACGACTCAGGGGGTTGCCATACACTCCTGGAAATCGCCCCAGACGGTGCCATCTACTCCTGGAAAGACATCAGATGGTTCCAGCCACTCATGGCATGGCTCAGATGGTGCCAGAAACTCATGGAAAAGGCTCATAAGCCACCAGCCACTCCTGGAAAAGGTCTTATGGATGCCATCCACACCTGAAGACGCCCCAGGAAATGCCAGCCACTCCTGGAAATGCCTCAGTGGGGACCAGTCATTCCTGGAAACGCCTCAGTGGGGACCAGTCATTCCTGGAAACGCCTCAGGGGGTATCAGCCATGCCTGGAAACGCCTTAAGGGATGCTAGTCACTCGTGGACACGCCTCGGACGATGTCAACAACCCATGGAAACTCCTCAGGGCGTGTGAGTTACTCCTGGAAACGCCTTAGTGGGTGCCAGCCATTGCCGGAGACGCCTTAAGGAGAGCCAGCCACTGCTGGAATCATCTCAGTGGGTGCTAACCATTGCTGGAGACATCTCAGTGGGTGCCAGCCACTGCTGGAAACATCTCAGTGGGTGCCAGCCACTGCTGGAAACATCTCAGTGGGTGCCAGCCACTGCTGGAAACATCTCAGTGGGTGTCGGCCTCCCCTAGAGACATCTCAGTGGGTGTCATCCTCTCCTAGAGACATCTCAGTGGGTGTTAGCCACTGTTGGAGACATCTCAGTGGGTGCCAGCCACTGTTGGGGGACGTGTCGGGTTTATGACAGCAGCTGCTTTACCCTCCAGCCACTAGCGCACAGGGAGGCCTGGCGCGACACTACTGGCTTGCACGACGTACAGGAAGAAGTTAGCGCGCGCTTCTTGCCGAGCCCTCTTTACGCCTGTCTCAATCTCTGCCTTTGACTCCGCCTTCGGTCGTGGTCTCTAGCACAAACCATTATCTAGCGTTGATAAAATCGTGTGCATTAAGTTCATATGGAAAAATTGATCGGTATGACTTTCATAGAGTGTAAAGATAAGCAGATCTTTGACGACTATGATCTATCATGATGAGCCGAACACCAAAACATCTCGGACCTAACGAACACAACGGAAAAGCTGGCGGTTGAGCGGAAAACGGAACAATGGCTCCTATATTGGGGGAGAGACAGCCATCTCTCTTAATATTATTCTAATGGGCCCCTCTTGACTACGCCACGCTCCGCTTGTCAAATGTTTATATTTCCCACATTACCCACACTTGGCCAGGAAAGATGGCTTCATTAGAATACAAAGATACTTCATCACGGGCGATAGGTTGGCCCTTGGCAAACCTGGAGAAGCTAAGCTACGGAGTATATCAGTGTCGACAACAGACACACAGACCATACGTGGCGCCTTAATTCTCCCAGATGTCGACGGATTAGCTAGGTTTAGCCTCACATCTACCGAAAACTTATCGGTAGACAATGTTTACGTGTGTGTGTGTGTTGTGTGTGTGTGTGTGTGTGTGTAATTAGGTAGGACCCAAACGCGAAGAACTTTACCGCAAACCTCAACTCTCTTTTAGCTTCGTCTTCACACAGGCTTTTGAAGGCTTTCCCAAGGCTTCCTCGGAGGATGCATCATTCCAGAGGTGGAGTGGCCACTGGTATGATGACAGTGGTGTGTGTGTGTGTGTGTGTGTGTGTGTGTGTGTCAGGCACGCACACACAGACACACACCTGGCCAGGCTATACAATAAGGCAAAGCGGCTGCTTCAGACTCCCTGCTGACCTGCATGCTAGCTCTCCTTCGGCTCATCTTCAAGATGTGGCAGAGAGTTTTCACACGTTCCTCTTCTCTTCGAAGGTCCTGACGCCCTTCCTCTTTGTGTTGAAGTGGTACTTGAGATCCTTCCTCTTTGTGTTGAAGTAGTACTTGAGACCCTTCCTCTTTGTGTTGAAGTGGTACTTGAGACCCTTCCTCTTTGTGTTGAAGTGGTACTTGAGACCCTTCCTCTTTGTGTTGAAGTAGTACTTGAGACCCTTCCTCTTTGTGTTGAAGTAGTACTTGAGACCCTTCCTCTTTGTGTTGAAGTAGTACTTGAGATCCTTCCTCTTTATCTCGAGACACTCCAAAACTTTCCTTTCCACTTCGAAGTGATCGAGACCTTCCACTTTACTTCGAAGAACTAGGTGTTAAGGGACAAGTGGAGGGTTTCTCTCCTCTCCTCATAACTCATTCATTCTCCCAGTACCTGTGGCTTCTCGTACCCAACCCTACCCTCGCTGGCACTACTTTGTTTCCCTGTATGAAGGCCAGAAGCCCAGCTAGTGGTAAAGGACCCTTACTTCGAGTCCAGCACGCGCTATGAACGTGTTCTTCAGAGCCGCTGTCACGTGGTACAATTGGCTTCCCAGCGACACCATCCTGGGGTTAGGTTAGGTCAGGTGTTTTTGTTTACCCTGCTGTCTCCCTCCCTCAACTCTCTCTCTCTCTCTCTCTTTCTCTTTCTCTCTCTCTCTCTCTCTCTCTCTCTCTCTCTCTCTCTCTCTCTCTCTCTCTCTCTCTCTCTCTCTCTCTCTCTCTCTCTCTTCTCGTTGCCCCAGTCTTGTCGTCAAGCCCTTCCCCCCTCTCTTCCCCCACAAGGTCCGTCATGTTTCAAAATGTCCTTTTCTTGCTATTTTCAGTTTATATATCCACCCCTCCTCCCTTTCCCCTTCCCTCCATTCTCTCGGTACTTATCATTCTAAAGTCTCAACTTAAGAGTCTCCTTACACCGCCCAGGTTGTCGTACGACACTCCCACATAAGATAGCATCAGTCCCCCGGATTGTCGTACGACACTCCCACATAAAATGACATCAGTCCCCCAGGTTGTCGTACGACACTCTTACATAAGATGGCATCAGTACCCCCCCCAGGCCGTCGTACGCAAAGCACGCTGGCTGATCACATATGCGTTACGTCAAATGAACTTCCTTCATGCATACACACGAGCATATATGGTCCTCCAGGAAGCTCCACCCCAGAACTAGATTCGAGAATTCTTCGTATGTCTCTTCTCTGCAGCTCCCTTCTGGCTAATGTCTGTGATGCCTTTTGACTCATCTACTTTCCCTCCAGACCCCACCAACCCTCCACCCATTCCTGTGTCGTATTTATTCCCTTCATCATAGATCCAGATCTCAGTGGAGGTCATTATACACCAAGAGGACAGATAAGATGTCTTTGTTAACAGCAAGATTTCTTTTTCTTTCTTTCTTTCTCTGAGTTAAATCATTTGACTGATCTATCACTTTGGATCCTGGGGGACCCGTTCGTACAATGAGGTTACTTACCCTAGTCTCGTGTATGTTACTGTGGTATTCTTCATTGAAAAAAAAAAAAGATATATATATACCCTTTAGGGACGTGTGGACATGCCCTTCATTCCAGCCATCTCTCAGCACAACTACAATGGTCTTCGTGTGGACAGAATATCCAACAGTGTCTCTTTCCATCTCTTCTCTTCGTCTATCCATTTCTGTCGAGGGATAACCTGATCTTATGGCCTCCTGGGGGACGTAAGAACCACCTGTGATACCCAGCACCAACCTAGCCCTGAGACAGGAGCCTAGCATCACCTAACGTAACGCTGTGGCTAGGCTATGACTCCTAGGAGCTTCAACTCAAGGTTCCAGGCTAGGAGCTACGACCTAAGGTTCCAGGCTAGGAGCTACGATCCAAAGTTCCAGGCTAGGAGCTGCGACCTAAGGTTCCAGGCTGGGAGCTGCGACCCAAGGTTCCAGGCTAGGAGCTGCGACCTAAGGTTCTAGGCTAGGAGCTACGACCTAGGGTTCCAGGCTAGGAGTAGCGACCTAAGGTTCTAGGCTAGGATCTACGACCTAAGGTCCCAGGCTAGGAGTTTGAGCCATCAAAGGGTTATACAACTGCCAGTCCTCTGACAGAATAGCCTTATCTGCAAAATATCTTCGCTATTTAACTAAGGAAGAGGGAATGCTAAAACCTTTAAGGAGGAAAATCCTATTGGACCCACAGTAGGGTAAGCGACCCTACATACACTCGAGGCAATTGGCCTGGGTCGTCACAGAAATGTTTACTTCTTAGCAAACACGATATTAAATTCTGGATATCTTTGATGATACGACCAATACCATGAGCCCGGAGCTGCGTGTGTGTGTGTGTGTGTGTGTGTGTGTGTGTGTGTGTGTGTGTGTGTGTGTGTGTGTACACACCCACGCACACACACGAACCTCCAGCATCTTCATCTCATTATCTCTTTCATCATTTATATTCATAATCCCACTTAAGCAAGCAAAAGGATTAACGTCAGGTCAACTAAGTTGCACTTTAAGCTTTAAGTCAATCTTAACTCTTTTTTTTATCTTTTACAATTGTTTATTTGCGTATCTTTTATATATGTGTCCAAACCTCGTGTATTTAAGTAAGCAGTCATAAACCCTCACAAGTGTATTATCATTCATACACCATAAGCCGAGTGTAGATATACATGACCTGTACAGTTGTAATGTCGCAAATCTTATGATCATTTGGAAATGTCATCATTTAACCTTGTTGTATCTGATCCAGCCACAGAAATAGCGACACCCCGACCCCCCCAATGCATCTACGAAAACACAGTTTTGATTAGATTCTCATCTTCCCCCTAGGTGGTGTTCACCCAGGACAACCTGTACACAGATTGAGGGAAATGTTTCATAAGCTGTTCACATCTTGTATGGACTGGAAAGAGGACATGCTGCTTACGTGTAGACACCACACTTAAAGATACACCAAGAGCTTATTGTGTCCTACAGCACAGAAGTAGATGATAGAATGATGAGTTAAAGTGAGGAGAGGTTGGGTAGAGGCCAAGACTCTGTCCATGGAAGAGAGAAGAGTGAGGTGCAACTTGATGACAAATCCTTAAAACTTCAAGGTGGTTGGATGAGGACAATCTTGAACAGTTCCTCGAGAGATGCTCTTGTATAACAGTGGGGGAAATATGCAACGTCTGTGGCCCTCACGAGTGTAGAAGAGAATCCTCCTCCTCCTCCTCCTCCCTTATACAAACATGTAATGTCACACAAGAGCAGAACTTGGGAGGGACTGAGATAGCCACACCCCACCTCTTCCTCGTTGTCTCAAGACCTGGATCTCTTTGTCCCTAACCATTCTTCTACAACATACTTGGTCTCACAGTCAACTATCTCCCCTCCTTCTGCAGAACACCATCTCTCCCCTCTACTTCCTCCCTCGACCTCTTCCCCTCTCTGAGGCATCTGTCCAAAGCTGCCTCTCTCTTCCATCATCACGTCTCTTACCGCAATCGCAACCATCTTTTGAGAGTGCTTGCGTTTGCTGTCGTATACAAACACTCCACTATCGGCTCTTGGATTATGAGTCCTCTGACATTGAAGGCATCTCTATATCTTTTCCTTTAAGTTTCCTTGCCTCTTTCTCCCAGTTTCCTCCAGCTATGTACAACCTCTTCGACTATTTGACTATTGTTCTCTTCACATCCACACATTCAATTTTCGACGCACAGGATCTCAATATACACCACAAGACTGATGGATCTCCGATAAGGTTGATTTTACTGGAGTTGAGGCATTATTTTCAACCATCCAAAACGATCTGGAACAACTGATCAACACCTAACACAAGTCTTCGATCGTCGCAGCCACTCCTCCAAAACACCTTCCCACTATATCTACCTCTTAGGATCCTCCAAACCACAATCTTGTCTATACCACTCCCAGCTAGGGAGGGCCATCCTTTATCTGCCTCCCTAACATTGCTTTCATTGGCAGTATAGGAGAGCTAAGTGGTCACTGCATCAACTTCTCTTGGGATCAGCACGCCAGTCGAGATGTCTCCAGATGTGCTGATGTAATAGCGGAGGTTTGCCTAGTTGGGGTGGAGTCTTAAGCTGTCTCTCGGCATTTTCATCTATCCTCCATCCATGGTTCGATCGCTGATGCTCTGATGTTTTGTCTCCTTTACATAAAGGATTCTGATACGTGAAACACTTCTCATAAATCTCACGTTTATCTTTTGTTCTGCGAGTTATCACCGCAATGAATATGGACTCCTGATTTGACTCGCCCTTCCAACCCAGAATATCACCAAAAATATAAGTACCACAACCTTACCTCTCCTCTTCCTCCGACCTGATACAAATCTCTGAGCACCTTTCCTTCTGAGAGCGTCGCTCTCGTCAATACATTAACTTTCCTTTCACTCGACTTTGAATGATTCTATAAGTCCTCCTCTCCAGCCACCTCTCTCTGAACCTACGTCCTCTCTAACCTTGTTCCTTGTACACACACTCATCCAAATATCTTCTTCTCAGCTACACGTGTGCAAGACGTGAGCTTTGCACTGGAGTTAACTGCTCGCATTCTGCAGGCGTTTGTTTACCTCTGGGCTCAAGCCGGATCCTTGCTCATGTATTTCGTGTGTGTGTGTGTGTGTGTGTGTGTGTGTGTGTGTGTGTGTGTGTGTGTGTGTGTGTGTTAAGGTGATTCCCACAACCATCTACAACCCTTGGTCTCAGGTGTGACTGTCTCATTACACTTAACAATTGTCAGGGGTCTTATCATCTTCCTCATTTCCCTCGTATGTCCACCGCTCACCCCCCATCTTCACACACATTCACTGCCACTTTTCAAAACATTACTTTTCCCATTTTTCCTCCTCATTTGATCATTTCATAACTCATTGTCTGATCTTAATGAGTACTTCTGTGACTGAAGGTGATCCATGTGTTGTAACAATCAAGGGATCGCGTTTTCAGGGCGTGTCCAGAGGGCGTGTTCTAGGAGGGGGAGGAGGTGAGCAGGTCCAGGCAGTCAAGGTAGGTCCCCCACTTTGCAGGGTATTAGTGTAGCTTAAAGTGTAATATCTTCGACTTTCCATCTGTCACGTGAGTTCCGATGCGTGTGTGAGGCTGTGACTTTGGCTTCGTCTTAATACTTTCGACTGGTTAAAATGGTTATGTGATGGAGGAATATTCCTGTGTGTGTGTGTGTGTATGTGTGTGTGTGCGTGTGTGTATGTGTGTGTGTGTGTGTGTGTGTTTGGTCAGACTTGATTTACAAATTAGTGTGTGCAAACACAGTAGTGTGAATATGCTGGTGAGTACGTATTTATATATGTGTAAGTATGCATGAGTGATCATGTGTATACATACGCATGTATACGCGTATCATTACCCATTTGTGTACTTATGAGCCTCCTCTTATCACCTCACATTTCACTGGTAGAAACATCTGAGTTTCCTCTAGTAGCCATGTTGACTTTAGGCTCAGCTACTCCCACGACCTTCCTGTTGTGTTAACGTATTTTGGAGTTTCTTTTGACCTCAAAGAACTGATTTCTATCAACATCGCCATGGCCACCATACTTTCAGAGTCGGAGATCTTCCTTCATCTTTTCCCAAGCCTCATGTCGCTCAAGTCTGGTATACCACTCCCGTTGGAGTCTGTTTGACCTCTTCCTCCACCTCCCTGCACCATCCATACACACCCCTTACTGTGAGACTATGACACACACTGCAGTGTACTCCAGTTTTTGGATGTCAGCAGTACAAGGCGTGCAGACGACCCATCTACAACGTGGGTCTCTCTCTCTCTCTCTCTCTCTCTCTCTCTCTCTCTCTCTCTCTCTCTCTCTCTCTCTCCATATCACCAGTACATCTCCTGAGAGACTGTACAGGTGGCATGTTCAACCCCCACAGCATAGGCCTCCTTCCCTCCACCCACCTGCCCTGTGAGATGTCCTCTTCTCACAGATGGTCCATCCATGGTCGCTACCCAGCTGCTGCTGCTCCCCCCACCCCACCTCTCTCTCTCTCTCTCTCTCTCTCTCTCTCTCTCTCTCTCTCTCTCTCTCTCCTTCTCCCAAGCCTCCATATTTTTCATATGACACTCGTCTCCATAGTGTTCCAATATGTCACAATTGCCCTTCTCGCTCCATAGTTCGTGAACGAACTGCTTGCTTCTCGTGAGATAAATTGCCCTTCGTAATCTCTGAGCGCCTATGGTGATTATTCTCCCACCTTGACGTCTTTTTTTTTTCATAGTTCCTACATGCATCTCACGTCCCAGCTGTGGTGGTGTTAACCCTGGGATCCGTGTATGCCAAACTGTGGCATGTGTTCCTTACGTCCCACACACAGAGTGTCCACCATCGCCTGATACATCTGCGCTTAGATTGTTCAGTTCTGTTTTGACCCACTTTCTTCACATCTCTTCTACAGTGTATATATATTTTTCTACAGGTATACACGTCTACAGGTGTATATTTCAACAGGTATACACGTCTACAGGTGTATATTTCAACAGGTATACACGTCTACAGGTGTATATTTCAACAGGTATACACTTCAACAGGTATACACGTCTACAGGTGTATATTTCAACAGATATACACTTCTACAGGTGTATATTTCAACAGATATACACTTCTACAGGTGTATATTTCAACAGGTATACACTTCTACAAGTGTATATTTCAACAGGTATACACTTCTACAGGTGTATATTTCAACAGGTGTACACGTCTACAGGTGTATATTTCAACAGGTATACACTTCTACAGGTGTATATTTCAACAGGTATACACTTCTACAGGTGTATATCAATACAGGTATACACTTTTACAGGTATATATATTCATACAGGTATACAATTCTACAGGCATACACCTCTACAGGTATACTCGTCTTCAAGTATATATCTATACAGGTATACACCTCTACAGGTATATATCTATACAGGTATACACTTCACTTGTTATTCTTTACAAGTTTCTTAACCTGTATCATAATAGCGTTCATCTCTCCTGTATTATAACAGTGTTCATCTCTCCTGTATTATAACAGTGTTCACCCCTCCTGTATTATAACAGTGTTCACCCCTCCTGTATCATAACAGTGTTCACCCCTCCTGTATCATAACAGTGTTCACCCCTCCTGTATTATAACAGTGTTCACCCCTCCTGTATTATAACAGTGTTCACCCCTCCTGTATTATAACAGTGTTCACCCCTCCTGTATCATAACAGTGTTCACCCCTCCTGTATCATAACAGTGTTCACCCCCTCCTGTATTATAACAGTGTTCACCCCTCCTGTATTATAACCCCCTCCTATATCATAACAGTGTTCACCCCTCCTGTATTATAACCCCTCCTATATCATAACAGTGTTCACCCCTCCTGTATCATAACAGTGTTCACCCCTCCTGTATCATAACAGTGTTCACCCCTCCTGTATTATAACAGTGTTCACCCCTCCTGTATTATAACAGTGCTCACCCCTCCTGTATTATAACAGTGCTCACCCCTCCTGTATTATAACAGTGTTCACCCCTCCTGTATTATAACAGTGTTCACCCCTCCTGTATTATAACAGTGTTCACCCCTCCTGTATTATAACAGTGTTCACCCCTCCTGTATTATAACAGTGCTCACCCCTCCTGTATTATAACAGCGTTAACCCCTCCCCTCCCTTCTCGAGCCTTCGCTAGGTTAGTGAACTTAATGCTATGAATTAATGAAAGATTCTAGATTATTCCTTGTCCACAGTAGCCCCCACCTAATGGATCTCCTCCTCCTGTATTATTCTGCTGTATTTATTCCTCGTCCTCTTCTGTAGTGACCCCAGCTCTGGCTGGCTACAGCGCTTCATGTATCTTCGCCCCATTACATCCTGAACCTGTCATGTTGGACTTAATTATTAGTGTGTGTGTGTGTGTGTGTGTGTGTGTGTGTGTGTGTGTGTGTGTGAGTGTGTGTGTGTGTGTGTGTATGTGTACATGTGTGTGTGTGTATGTGAGTGTGTGTGTGTATATACATGTCTGTGTGTGTGGGTGTGTGTGTACATGTGTGTGTGTGTGTGTGTGTGTGTGTGTGTGTGTGTGTGTCTCAGCAAGAGAGGTGATCCATTGTGCAACTGTTTTCAGATTTTGGTATTTACGGGAAACAAAAGGAATTTTTTTCCTTGCCTTTTTGTAATATAATTTTATATAAGTAACGAGTGAGTGCTTTGGGAATCGTATATGGCGGTTATATATATATATATATATATATGTGTATATACTATATATATATATATATATATATATATATATATATATATATATATATATATATATATATATATATATATATATATTAGGTATATCATCAATATCTCCAAGTTCAAAAACTTACATAAGAATATTAATCTTCTCAGAAGTTGATCCGATCAAACGCAGATATCCCCTCTTAAAAATGTAATATTACCTCCCCCGAAAATATATATATATATATATATATATATATATATATATATATATATATATATATATATATATATATATATATACATATATATATACACACACAAACGTATATCTATATCTATATATATATTACAAATTTAGCGTATATCACAAGTGTTATTAGCATGAGGGAATATCGAAGTCGGTGACGTAGGCATCCGGACGCCGGCAATATAAAAAAATCCCTCAGTGTTCAAAAAGGTATCCGGCACAGATCAAAGCCCGGGCCCAGGGAGATTGCCGCGACTTTGATACAGATAACTTTTATTAAAAACGTAGGGCCGGTTCGTGCCTACGTAAGCTGGAGACAATTTTTAATTTGCTTCCTCGGGTCGCGTGCGTGTGTGCGTGCGTGTGTGTGTGTGTGTGTGTGTGTGTGTGTGTGTGTGTGTGTGTGTGTAAGTGTGTTGGTGGGAGGGAGGGAGTGTGAGAGGGATGGGTGATCAGTGTGAGGGTAAGAAAGCAATAAGTGGCGTGAGAGAGAGAGAGAGAGAGAGAGAGAGAGAGAGAGAGAGAGAGAGAGAGAGAGAGAGAGAGAGAGAGAGAGAGAGAGAGAGATGTGGTGGTGGGAGCAGTGGTTAGTGGAGGGGGAGGTAGGCATTGTGGTAACAGATTACCACAGAGGTGGAGGAGGTGGAGGGGTAACCTATGGTAGGGTATTGTAGCCATCATGGTAGAGTGGGGGCAGCAGGGCACGGTATGGCAGGCTATGGTAATGGAAGAGTATGGTAGACCTTCATATGGAAGGGAATGGAAAGGGAAAAAGGAAAGAAAAAGGTTAGGGAAGGGTATATGGGAGACACCATGCGAATGGTAGTACCATGTTTAACGTATGGTAGCGCAGATTATGGCAGGAGGCTATGGTAGTGGAAACAGGGAAGGGCACACACTGACCACAGATATGGTAGCAGCCAAAAGAACTATGACTGTGACTATGGTAGAAGTTATGGTAGTAAGAGAAGACTATGGTAGAATGTACCATAAGGAGAGGAGGCTATGGTAGAAGGCAGAGAGTTTATGGTAGGATCTATGGTGACCTTTTGGGAGAAGAAAACAAATGGGAGAAAACATGGAAATGGGAATGTACTTATGGTAGCAGGTGTGGGAAATATGATGGTAGTTATGGTAGCAGGTGTGGGAAATATGATGGTAGTTATGGTAGCAGGTGTGGGAAATATGATGGTAGTTATGGTAGCAGGTGTGGGAAATAGGATGGTAGTTATGGTAGGTGTGGGAAATATGATGGTAGTTATGGTAGCAGGTGTGGGAAATAGGATGGTAGTTATGGTAGCAGGTGTGGGAAATAGGATGGTAGTTATGGTAGCAGGTGTGGGAAATATGATGGTAGTTATGGTAGCAGGTGTGGGAAATAGGATGGTAGTTATGGTAGGTGTGGGAAATATGATGGTAGTTATGGTAGCAGGTGTGGGAAATAGGATGGTAGTTATGGTAGCAGGTGTGGGAAATAGGATGGTAGTTATGGTAGCAGGTGTGGGAAATAGGATGGTAGTTATGGTAGCAGGTGTGGGAAATATGATGGTAGTTATGGTAGCAGGTGTGGGAAATAGGATGGTAGTTATGGTAGCAGGTGTGGGAAATAGGATGGTAGTTATGGTAGCAGGTGTGGGAAATAGGATGGTAGTTATGGTAGCAGGTGTGGGAAATAGGATGGTAGTTATGGTAGCAGGTGTGGGAAATATGATGGTAGTTATGGTAGCAGGTGTGGGAAATAGGATGGTAGTTATGGTAGCAGGTGTGGGAAATAGGATGGTAGTTATGGTAGCAGGTGTGGGAAATAGGATGGTAGTTATGGTAGGTTTAGGAGACATGATGGTAGTTATGGTAGGTGTGGGAAATATGACGGTAGTTATGGTAGCAGGTGTGGGAAATATGACGGTAGTTATGGTAGCAGGTGTGGGAAATATGATGGTAGTTATGGTAGGTGTGGGAAATATGATGGTAGTTATGGTAGGTGTGGGAAACATGATGGTAGGTATGGTAGGTGTGGGAAATGTGATGGTAGATATGGTAGTAGGTGTGGGAAACATGATGGTAGTTATGGTAAAAAGTATGGTAGAAGAAATGTATGGAACACGTAAGGGTCAGACAACCATGTGTTACAACGCTGGACACTAAGGAGGCATCATTAAGCAATACTTTTAAGACGACACTGAGGACTGATCCATATATATATATATATATATATATATATATATATATATATATATATATATATATATATATATATATATATATATGACGTCCCTGATTTTCTGTAACATTGTACATGTTTATTTGTCTCTATGTCTGTCTGTCTGTTTGTCTGTATGTCTAATTTGTCTGTCCGTCTGGTCTGTCTGTCTGTCTGTCTACACGGGCGGGCACCAGTGTATGTGTGGTTCTCCACACCACACCACACCACAATACACCTCACCACACCACACCACAATACACCTCACCACACCGCACCACAATACACCTCACCACACCGCACCACAATACACCTCACCACACAGCACCACAATACACCTCACCACACCACACCACATAACACCTCACCACACAGCACCACAATACACCACACCACACCACAATACACCACACCACACCACAATACACCTCACCACACACACACTTGTATGGGTAAACTGCGCTCCTTTCCGTCCATCTTGCTTCACCGCGTACATGTACGCATACATTTCATATACGCGATTATGTTCTTGTTGTGGTTTATTTTCTGGTTTTGTGTATACAACGAACATGTCCTGGACTTACTTTTTTTCGGGAGCGACGGCTGTGCGCACGGTGTGGTGTGCGCAGAGTCCACGGGCAGCGCTGTCATCTCACTCACAGACCCGCTGTACCTGCCGGAGGAGAGACCATCTGTCATACACCAGGAGGAGATACCATCTGTCATACACCAGGAGAAGCCATCTGTCATACACCAGGAGGGGAGACCATCTGTCATACACAAGGAGCAGAAGCCATCTGTCATACACCAGGAGGGGAGACCATCTGTCATACACCAGGAGGAAAAGCCATCTGTCATACACCAGGAGGAGAATATCTGCCATACACCAAGAAACCATCTATCATACAACAGAAGACCCCATCTGTCATACACCAGGAGGAGAAGCCATCTGTCATACACCAGGAAACCATCTGTCATACAACAGGAGACCCCATCTGTCATACACCTGTTGCCCAAGAGAGAGAGAGAGAGAGAGAGAGAGAGAGAGAGAGAGAGAGAGAGAGGAAATGTTCTATGACACCACATTAGTACATAACACTTAGGGTTTCTATACAACCGTGAGGATGCTATACAACCATGAGGGTCCTATACAACCATGAGGATGCTATACAACCGTGAGGATGCTATACAATCATGAGGGTCCTATACAACCATGAGGATGCTATACAACCGTGAGGATGCTATACAATCATGAGGGTCCTATACAACCATGAGGATGCTATACAACCGTGAGGATGCTATACAACCATGATATATGGTGTATATATTCCCGCAGGCAGCGCCCAGTACAGCCATGGCTACAGTTATGTAGCGTCAAGCGATGCTACATAGCTCCCATGATGATGCTATGTAGGGCTGTACGCTACATAGCCAACTGCTATGCTGTTGGTAAACCCGTAGCCATGCGAAATCAACCCCAAAAACTCACACGAGGTAAACCCAAGGGGGGTCGGTAGGTAAACCTGTGGTTTACCTTTTCGGTAAACCCATGAGGAAATACTATATAAATTCAGAGGTGGGTATATATACAAACCCACGTGTTGGTCAAATAGGCCCATAGGTGGGTTATATAAACACTAGGCAGGTCATATAAACCAGAGAGTGGGTTCAAATGAACCCTTGGGCGGGTTAGATAAACTGTGGGGCTTCAAATGAACTCTTAGGTGGGTTAAATAAACAGTAGGGGGTTCAAATAAACCCTTAGGTGGGTTGAATAAACTATGGAGGTTCAGATATACCCGTAGGTGGGTTGAATAAACAGTGGGGTTCAAATAAACCAATAGGTGGGCTCAATAAACAGTAGGGGTTCAAATATACTCTTCGGCGGAATAAACAGTGGGGGTTCAAATAAACCTTTAGGTGGGTTCAATAAACAGTGGGGGTTCAAATAAACCCTTAGGTGGGTTCAATAAACATTGGGGGGTTCAAATAAACCTTTAGGTGGGTTCAATAAACAGTGGGGGTTCAAATAAACCCTTAGGTGGGTTCAATAAACATTGGGGGTTCAAATAAACCTTTAGGTGGGTTCAATAAACAGTGGGGGTTCAAATAAACCTTTAGGTGGGTTCAATAAACTATGGGGGTTCAAATAGAGTTAGGTGGGTTAAATAAATAGTAAGGGGTTCAAATATATATTCTTCGGTGGAATGATAAAGTGGGGGTCAAATAAACCCTTAGGTGGGCTAAATAAACTATGGGGGTTCAAATAAATCATGAGGCGGGTTAAATAAACAGTGGGAGGTTCCATATAAATCCGTGGGGCGCGGCGTGTATATATTATATATATATATAAACCCTTGGGCGGCGGGATATAAAAGGTGGGCGGCAGTAATCAGAGAAGAAGGGCGGCGGCTAACCACCCACACCATTTTGTGTTGTCGTAAGTAATTTTTCATGGCATCTTCAGTGGGGGAAGAGGAGGAGGAGGAGGAGGAGGCGCAGGAGGAGGCGGAGGAGGCGGGCCAGGCGCTCGCTCCGCTCCGCTCCGCTCCCTCCCTCACCCTCACTCACTCCCTCACCTCTCTATATCAATCTCTACTGAACCACTTCACTAAATACCTATAAACACCCACTCTAATCATACCTCAGTCCATTTTAGAAGTTATATCTGATGACGTTATAGGACTATAGCCATCTGAAGAGACAGGAGATCCAAATATAACATGGAGGCGAAGACGAAGTGTTAGCGGAAAGTGTTGAAGGCTAGCGACATCTTGGGCGGTGTTGCCTAGCCGCAGGGCGCCGGTCTAATAAGTAAAAAGGATTGGCTCTAACACAGGAACTAATCACGTAATTGATTAGGGTGAGATTAAGCATGTCAACAAGACCATTTCTCATGGCGTGATAAGTCGATCTCGGATACGGACACACTCGCTCAAGTGTCCAGTGGGCGAAGAGGGAGGGAAAAAGAATGACCTAGTTGGAAACTTAAGTGGCGGCAGTTTATACCTTAACTACGTAGGGCCGGACGCAACTGTTTCATATATATATATATATATATATATATATATATATATATATATATATATATATAAATTTTTTTCGGAAGCTTGAAATGTTATCGGACATTTTAGAACAATTGGAGCAAAACTATTATATTCATTATCTTTTTTTCCCCCTCAACGATAAAGAAATTATAATTATATTTCCACATTTAAGGAGAAAAAATATATAAAGACAACAAACACCCAAGACCTCGGGGTTTGCTTACCGCGCCATTTTCCGTTTTCTATTAATCTTGCAGTGGTGCATTAGGAAAATTGTTGCCACTGAGGAAAAATGGTGTCGGGCGTTGCTATTCACACACACACACACACACACACAAAATGTTCGCGCCAATTTGTTTCAGTGGCTGAGGGATCAATCCTGGTAATTACCACGAAGAACATGGCGTCAGGTGGTTGGTGGAAAGTCTTGTTCAAAGTTGTCTTTCACGTTTTCTTGAAGAACTGGGTTAATTGGGGTTGATGTAGGACCCTCACTGTTGTGGTGGGGGTTGATGTAGGACCCTCACTGTTGTGGTGGGGGTTGATGTAGGACCCCATATTGTGGTGGGGTTGATGTAGGACCCTCACTGTTGTGGTGGGGTTGATGTAGGACCCCCACTGTTGTGGTGGGGTTGATGTAGGGACCCCCACTGTTGTGGTGGGGTTGATGTAGGGACCCCCACTGTTGTGGTGGGGTTGATGTAGGGACCCCCACTGTTGTGGTGGGGTTGATGTAGGACCCCCACTGTTGTGGTGGGGTTGATGTAGGGACCCCCACTGTTGTGGTGGGGTTGATGTAAGACCCTCACTGTTGTGGTGGGGTTGATGTAGGGACCCCCAGTGTTGTGGTGGGGTTGATGTAGGACCCCCACTGTTGTGGTGGGGTTGATGTAGGACCCCCACTGTTGTGGTGGGGTTGATGTAGGACCCCCACTGTTGTGGTGGGGTTGATGTAAGGACCCCCACTGTTGTGGTGGGGTGGATGTAGGACCCCCACTGTTGTGGTGGGGTGGATGTAGGACCCCCACTGTTGTGGTGGGGTGGATGTAGGACCCCCACTGTTGTGGTGGGGGTTGATGTAGGACCCCCACTGTTGTGGTGGGGTGGATGTAGGACCCCCACTGTTGTGGTGGGGTTGATGTAGGGACCCCCACTGTTGTGGTAGGGGTTGATGTAGGGACCCCCACTGTTGTGGTGGGGTGGATGTAGGACCCCCACTGTTGTGGTGGGGGTTGATGTAGGACCCCCACAACAGATTCGTTTTCAAGATCATCAAAGTTCCATTGATGTCTGTAAATTTACTTCGTAGAAAACACTTGATTTTTTCTTTTTAGAAAACTTTGATAAGCCTGGTCATACGATGAACTTAATACGCTATATAAGTTCCACTAGAGATCTATATATACGCAATACGTTATATAAATTCCACTAGAGATCTATATATACTTAATATGTTATATAAATTCCACTAGAGATCTATATATACTTAATACGTTATATAAATTCCACTAGAGACCTACATATACTTAATACGTTATATAAATTCCACTAGAGACCTACATATACTTAATATGTTATATAAATTCCACTAGAGATCTACATATACTTAATACGTTATATAAATTCCACTAGAGATCTACATATACTTAATACGTTATATAAATTCCACTAGAGACCTACATATACTTAATATGTTATATAAATTCCACTAGAGATCTACATATACTTAATACGTTATATAAATTCCACTAGAGATCTACATATACTTAATACGTTATATAAATTCCACTAGAGACCTACATATACTTAATATGTTATATAAATTCCACTAGAGATCTACATATACTTAATACGTTATATAAATTCCACTAGAGACCTACATATACTTAATATGTTATATAAATTCCACTAGAGATCTACATATACTTAATACGTTATATAAATTCCACTAGAGACCTACATATACTTAATATGTTATATAAATTCCACTAGAGATCTACATATACTTAATACGTTATACAAATTCCACTAGAGACCTACATATACTTAATATGTTATATAAATTCCACTAGAGATCTACATATACTTAATACGTTATATAAATTCCACTAGAGACCTACATATACTTAATATGTTATATAAATTCCACTAGAGATCTACATATACTTAATACGTTATATAAATTCCACTAGAGACCTACATATACTTAATATGTTATATAAATTCCACTAGAGATCTACATATACTTAATACGTTATATAAATTCCACTAGAGACCTACATATACTTAATATGTTATATAAATTCCACTAGAGATCTACATATACTTAATACGTTATATAAATTCCACTAGAGACCTACATATACTTAATATGTTATATAAATTCCACTAGAGATCTACATATACTTAATACGTTATATAAATTCCACTAGAGACCTACATATACTTAATATGTTATATAAATTCCACTAGAGATCTACATATACTTAATACGTTATATAAATTCCACTAGAGACCTACATATACTTAATACGTTATATAAATTCCACTAGAGATCTACATATACTTAATGTTATATAAATTCCACTAGAGATCTACATATACTTAATACGTTATATGAATTCCACTAGAGACCTACATATACTTAATATGTTATATAAATTCCACTAGAGATCTACATATACTTAATACGTTATATAAATTCCACTATAGATTTCATTTTCTTTAATCACACGAGTCAGACATGGACTCAGTATTCATTAGGATGAATAAAAACTCAATACAATGCCATGAATAAGGTCGGGACAATGTTTACATTCAGGCAGTACCCATGTGTGGGGGGGGAGGGGGCCCCCCCGACCACCTTTGAGGGCAGAGGGGTCAATATTGGGCTTATTGTCTAGGGCACTTGACCCCTGCTGTGTGTTGACAAACCGGCTGACGTATTGACCCGAGTGACATGACCAGCCCTCAACCCTACCTCACCTCCTCTTCTTCCTCTTCCTCTTCCTCCTCCTCCCAAAGCCAGGCCTTTGTCATGACGAAGCGGAGGAGTGCACACTTCTGAAGGAGGAGGGAGGAGGAGGAGGGAGGAGGAAGGTGGTCTTCGTCTACGGCGCCTCCTCTGAAGGAAGAGGAGGAGGAGGAGGAGCAGGAGGAGGAGGAGGAGGGAGGAGGAGGGTGGTCTTCGTCGTCTACGGCGCCCGGCTGAAGGTTATAGGAAGAGGAGGAAGAGGAAGAGGAGGAGGAGGAGGAGGAGAAGAGGTGGTCTTCCTCGTCTACGGTGCCCGGCTGAAGGTTATAGGAAGAGGAAGAGGAGGAGGAGGAGGAGGAGGAGGAGGAGGAAGAGAAGAGGTGGTCTTCTTCGTCTACGGCGCCCGGTGGAAGGTTATAGGAAGAAAGGAGGAGGAGGAGGAGGAGGAGGAGGAGGAGGAGGAAGAGGTGGTCTTGTGTGTCTCGGGGGCCCGGCTAAGGTTATAGCGGGAAGGGGATGGAAGGGGAAGGGAAGAGGGTTGTTCCTCGTCTCGGTCGCCGCGGGGAAGGTTATAGGAAAGGAGAGGTGAAGGGGAAGGGTAAGGAAGGTGGGGTCTTCTCGTCTCAGGACCGCGTGCAAGGTTTATAGGAAGGAGGTGAAGGAGGAAGGGAAGGAGAGGGGAGGAAAGAGAAGGGTCTTCCTCGTCTCAACGGCGCCGGGGGAAGGTTATAGGAAGGGGAAGAGAAGGGTGAAGGGGAAGGAGGAGGGGAAGGAAAGGTGGTCCGTGTGTTTATACCGTGGCCTGGGTCGTGCTCAAGGGTCGTATACCGTCGTGCTAAAGGGGTCGTATACCGTCGTGCTCAAGGGTCGTATACCGTCGTGCTCAGGGTCGTACACCGTCGTGCTCAAGGGTCGTATACCGTCGTGCTCAAGGGTCGTATACCGTCGTGCTCAAGGGGTCGTGCCCAAGGATCATACCGTCGTGCTCAAGGGTCGTATACCATCGTGCTCAAGGGTCTTATACCGTCGTGCTCAAGGGTCGTATACCGTCGTGCTCAAGGATCGTACCGTCGTGCTCAAGGGTCGTATACCGTCGTGCTCAAGGATCATACCGTCGTGCTCAAGGGTCGTATACCGTCGTGCTCAAGGGTCGTACACCGTCGTGCTCAAGTGTCGTATACCGTCGTGCTCAAGGGTCGTATACCGTCGTGCTCAAGGGTCGTATACCGTCGTGCTCAAGGGTCGTATACCATCGTGCTCAGAGGGTCGTATACCGTCGTGCTCAAGGGTCGTATACCGTCGTGCTCAAGGGTCGTACACCGTCGTGCTCAAAGAGGTTATGTACTTAACCACATGGCGTGCTGTGGCTCCTCCTCCCCTCCACCTTTCCTCCTCCCCCCCGCCACCACCAGGCATGGCTGAACACGACCCCTCCCCCCACAAACTACCCCCCCACAAACTTCCCCTCCACCCCCCATCCCCCCCCCCCCCCCCCCAGCCATTACGTGTTACTGTCCTCCAATCACCAGTCAGGTGTTCCGGTCGCCGACAGGTTAAGTGGCCGTAAAATTAGTTGCAGCAGGTGAGGCCATGGAGGGAGGGAAGGAGGGAGGGAGGGAAGAAGGAGGAGGGAGGGGAGGGGTGAGTGAGTGAGTGAGGGGGATGGGTGGGTGCAGGGAGGCAGGGGGTGGTTGTAGTCGTCTCTGGCTAGGGGGTGGGTGGGTGGGTGGCGCTGCTGGTAATGGGTGGGTGGGTGGCGCTGCTGGTAATGGGTGGTGGGTGGGTGGGTGGGTGGGTGGCGCTGCTGGTAATGGGTGGTGGGTGGCGCTGGTGGTATGGGTGGTGGTGGCGCTGCTGGTAATGGTGGGTGGGTGGGTGGCGCTGCTGGTAATGGTGGGTGGGTGGCGCTGCTGGTAATGGTGGTGGGTGGGTGGGTGGGTGGGTGGCGCTGCTGGTAATGGTGGGTGGGTGGGTGGGTGGCGCTGCTGGTAATGGTGGGTGGGTGGGTGGCGCTGCTGGTAATGGTGGTGGGTGGGTGGGTGGGGCGCTGTGGTAATGGTGGTGGGTGGGTGGGTGGCGCTGGTTTGGAATGGGGGGGGTGGGTGGGTGGGGGGAAGGGGGGGGGGAGAGAAGAGGAGAGAGGAGAGAGAGGGCGCTGGCGGGGTGGGGGGGGTGGGGGGGAGGGGGGGGGGTTGTTTTAGGACAAGCACCTGAAATAGTTCTTCTCTCTCTCTCTTTTTCTCTCTCTCTCTCTCTCTCTCTCTCTCTCTCTCTCTCCCTTTTCCTTCATTAACTTGAGACAACCATGCCATTCTTGCCCCGTGTGTTTACGGACCCAAACGGGGTACGTACGTACCATCATTCATTTTCTTCCAACACCCCCCTCCCCCCCTTTCCCCCGAACAGTGGATACCCGTGATTACATTTTCTATGCCCCGTGATTACATTTTATTATGCACACCTGGCTCATAAGTGTTAATGAGCACACCATCCCACAAGCACTCCTCCTCACCAATCGGAGAAATATAAGAAAATGTCCAGTTTCCTCAGCTCCCTGTACAGTGATGGTGGAGGTACTTGATGGTTCAGCCAGACTTCATTGCGCTTATCTTTGTCATTTAGTAAGTTCTGTACTGTACTGCTGTACTGTACTGTACTGTGCTGTACTGAAGGACTGTACTGTGCTGTACTGTACTGTGCTGTACTGTACTGTACTGTACTGTACTGTGCTGTACTGTACTGCTGTACTGTACTGTACTGGACTGTACTGTACTGTACTGCACTGAAGGACTGTACTGTGCTGTACTGTACTGTACTGTACTGAAGGACTGTACTGTGCTGTACTGTACTGCTGTACTGTACTGTACTGTACTGAAGGACTGTACTGTGCTGTACTGTACTGTACTGTACTGTGCTATACTGTACTGTACTGAAGGACTGTACTGTACTGTACTGTACTGTACTGTGCTATACTGTACTGTACTGTACTGTACTGCTGTACTGTACTGTACTGTACTGCTGTACTGTACTGTACTGCTGTACTGTACTGTACTGTACTGTGCTGTACTGTACTGTACTGTACTGAAGGACTGTACTGTGCTGTACTGTACTGTACTGAAGGACTGTACTGTGCTGTACTGTACTGTACTGAAGGACTGTACTGTGCTGTACTGAAGGACTGTACTGTGCTGTACTGAAGGACTGTACTGTGCTGTACTGTACTGTACTGTACTGTACTGTACTGAAGGACTGTACTGTGCTGTACTGTACTGTACTGTACTGCTGTACTGTACTGTACTGAAGGACTGTACTGTGCTGTACTGAAGGACTGTACTGTGCTGTACTGAAGGACTGTACTGTGCTGTACTGAAGGACTGTACTGTGCTGTACTGAAGGACTGTACTGTGCTGTACTGAAGGACTGTACTGTGCTGTACTGAAGGACTGTACTGTGCTGTACTGAAGGACTGTACTGTGCTGTACTGAAGGACTGTACTGTGCTGTACTGAAGGACTGTACTGTGCTGTACTGTACTGTACTGTACTGAAGGACTGTACTGTGCTGTACTGAAGGACTGTACTGTGCTGTACTGAAGGACTGTACTGTGCTGTACTGTACTGTACTGTACTGAAGGACTGTACTGTGCTGTACTGAAGGACTGTACTGTGCTGTACTGAAGGACTGTACTGTGCTGTACTGTACTGTACTGAAGGACTGTACTGTGCTGTACTGTACTGTACTGTACTGTACTGAAGGACTGTACTGTGCTGTACTGTACTGTACTGAAGGACTGTACTGTGCTGTACTGTACTGTACTGAAGGACTGTACTGTGCTGTACTGAAGGACTGTACTGTGCTGTACTGTACTGTACTGAAGGACTGTACTGTGCTGTACTGTACTGTACTGTACTGTACTGAAGGACTGTACTGTGCTGTACTGTACTGTACTGTACTGAAGGACTGTACTGTGCTGTACTGTACTGTACTGTACTGTACTGAAGGACTGTACTGTGCTGTACTGTACTGTACTGTACTGAAGGACTGTACTGTGCTGTACTGTACTGTACTGAAGGACTGTACTGTGCTGTACTGTACTGTACTGTACTGTACTGTACTGAAGGACTGTACTGTGCTGTACTGAAGGACTGTACTGTGCTGTACTGTACTGTACTGAAGGACTGTACTGTGCTGTACTGAAGGACTGTACTGTGCTGTACTGTACTGTACTGTACTGTACTGAAGGACTGTACTGTGCTGTACTGAAGGACTGTACTGTGCTGTACTGAAGGACTGTACTGTGCTGTACTGTACTGTACTGAAGGACTGTACTGTGCTGTACTGAAGGACTGTACTGTGCTGTACTGAAGGACTGTACTGTGCTGTACTGAAGGACTGTACTGTGCTGTACTGTACTGTACTGTACTGAAGGACTGTACTGTGCTGTACTGTACTGTACTGTACTGAAGGACTGTACTGTGCTGTACTGTACTGTACTGAAGGACTGTACTGTGCTGTACTGTACTGTACTGAAGGACTGTACTGTGCTGTACTGTACTGTACTGAAGGACTGTACTGTGCTGTACTGTACTGTACTGTACTGTACTGTACTGAAGGACTGTACTGTGCTGTACTGAAGGACTGTACTGTGCTGTACTGTACTGTACTGAAGGACTGTACTGTGCTGTACTGAAGGACTGTACTGTGCTGTACTGTACTGTACTGCTGTACTGTACTGTACTGTACTGAAGGACTGTACTGTGCTGTACTGAAGGACTGTACTGTGCTGTACTGTACTGTACTGAAGGACTGTACTGTGCTGTACTGAAGGACTGTACTGTGCTGTACTGTACTGTGCTGTACTGTACTGTACTGTGCTGTACTGTACTGCTGTACTGTACTGTACTG
>NC_092282.1:23235041-23280041 GCF_036320965.1 Panulirus ornatus
GGGGAGTCAATGAGTGATGATCATGTCCCTGGACACTCATGGCAGGGTGACAGGGGGTCAGTGAGTGAGGGCCATGTCCCTGGACACTCATGGCAGGGTCACAGGGGGGTCAGTGAGTGAGGGCCATGTCCCTGGACACTCATGGCAGGGTCACAGGGGGTCAGTGAGTGAGGGCCATGTCCCTGGACACTCATGGCAGGGTGACAGGGGGGGGGCCGTGAGTGAGGGCCATGTCCCTGGACACGTATCAGGCCTGCCAGTGTGGGCCGCCATGTCCCGCGGCACGCGTATCTCGAGTTGATAACACCAAGGATTGAGTTGTCCACGGTTTACCCTAGCTCACGTTGGTACTCATATATTGTTGGTATGTACTCATATATTGCTGGTATGTACTCATATATTGCTGGTATGTACTCATATATTGTTGATATGTACTCATATATTGTTGATATGTACTCATATATTGTTGGTATGTACTCATATATTGTTGGTATGTACTCATATATTGTTGGTATGTACTCATATATTGTTGGTATGTACTCATATATTGTTGGTATGTACTCATATATTGTTGGTATGTACTCATATATTGTTGGTATGTACTCATATATTGCTGGTATGTACTCATATATTGTTGGTATGTACTCATATATTGTTGGTATGTACTCATATATTGTTGGTATGTACTCATATATTGTTGGTATGTACTCATATATTGCTGGTATGTACTCATATATTGTTGGTATGTACTCATATATTGTTGGTATGTACTCATATATTGTTGGTATGTACTCATATATTGTTGGGATGTACTCATATATTGTTGGTATGTACTCATATATTGTTGGTATGTACTCATATATTGTTGGTATGTACTCATATATTGTTGGTATGTACTCATATATTGTTGGTATGTACTCATATATTGTTGGGATGTACTCATATATTGTTGGTATGTACTCATATATTGTTGGTATGTACTCATATATTGCTGGTATGTACTCATATATTATTGGCATGTACTCATATATTGCTGGTATGTACTTATATATTGCTGGTATGTACTCATATATTGTTGGTATGTACACATATATTGTTGGTATGTACTCATATATTGCTGGTATGTACTCATATATTGTTGGTATGTACTCATATATTGTTGGTATGTACTCATATATTGTTGGTATGTATCATATATTGTTGGTATGTACTCATATATTGTTGGTATGTACACATATATTGTTGGTATGTACTCATATATTGTTGGTATGTACTCATATATTGTTGGTATGTACTCATATATTGTTGGTATGTACTCATATATTGTTGGTATGTACTCATATATTGTTGGTATGTACTCATATATTGTTGGGATGTACTCATATATTGCTGGTATGTACTCATATATTGTTGGTATGTACTCATATATTGTTGGTATGTACTCATATATTGTTGGTATGTACTCATATATTGCTGGTATGTACTTATATATTGCTGGTATGTACTCATATATTGTTGGTATGTACACATATATTGTTGGTATGTACTCATATATTGCTGGTATGTACTCATATATTGTTGGTATGTACTCATATATTGTTGGTATGTACTCATATTTTGTTGGTATGTCCCCATGTCTTGCTGGTACTCATATATCGTTGGTTGGTACTCATACACTGCTGATACTCATACATTGTTGGTACTCATACACTGCTGATACTCATACATTGTTGGTACTCATACACTGCTGATACTCATACATTGTTGGTACTCATACACTGCTGGTACTCATACCAACCAGAGGAGGGATGAACTCATGGGGCTCCCTCGTCTGCCAGCGACGGAACGTGCCAGCTGTGTGGTGTGACTCTCGAGGAGGAGGAGGAAGAGGAGGGGGAGCTGCTGCTGTTAGAAGCAGTAAAGAAAATTTTTTTTATACCACAGAGTAAGACAAGACGCTCTGTGGCCTGGGGAGGGAGGGAAGGAGGGAGGGAGGGAAGGAGGGAGGGAGGGAGGGAGGGAAGGAGGGACGGAAGGAGGGAGGTGGAGATTTTGAAATCACAGACCAGCTTCCGAGGAGGACGCAGCAGTGGCAGCTCCCACCTCCACCTCCTCGTCGTCCACACATCACATTCTGTACTTAATTAACTCCCTCCCATATCAACAACCCCCCCCCGCCACATTCCTCCACTACAATATGCCATCCCCCCCCCCCAATACCCTTCCACTATTCAATAACAAGTGCAAAGTTACAAACAATCACAACACGACATCTGTACATGATTGAAGGTTCTTTGTTGGGCGTCGCGCTCCTGCTGTGAGACCTGGGCTCCCGTGAGGACCTGTCTTTTGTGACCGGAGGGCGGCCAAGGGCGGCACAATGATCCCCCTCACACAATATGTCCAGGGCGCACCTTGCCACCTCTACCACTGCTTGCGTCTGGTGGTGGTGTGGTGGTAGTGGTGTGGTGGTGGTAGTGGTGTGGTGGTGGTTGTGATGTTGTGGTGATGGTGGTGTAGTGGTGTGGTGGTGGTGGTGGTGTGGTGTGGTGTGGTGTGGTGGTGTGGTGGTGGTGGTAGTGGTGTGATGGTGGTGTGGTGGTGGTGGTGTGGTGTGGTGGTGGTGTGGTGGTAGTGGTGTGATGGTGGTGTGGTGTGGTGGTGTGGTGGTGGTGGTAGTGGTGTGATGGTGGTGTGGTGGTGGTGGTGTGGTGTGGTGGTGGTGTGGTGGTAGTGGTGTGGTGGGGGTGTGGTGGTGGTAGTGGTGTAGTGGTGGTAGTGGTGTGGTGGGGTGTTGGTGATGTTGTGGTACTGCTGTTCTCATTCAGTGGTAATATGAAGGTGATGTTGTGGTAGTACAGTTGTATTGTGGTAGTGATGGTACAGTTGTATTGTGGTAGTGATGGTACAGTTGTATTGTGGTAGTGATGGTACAGTTGTATTGTGGTAGTGATGGTACAGTTGTATTGTGGTAGTGATGGTACAGGTGTATTGTGGTAGTGGTGGTGGTGGTGATCGTCCATAGCGGTGGTGTGGTGGTATAACAGAAGACCTATTGGTCCATTTACGTGGTTATATGTTGAAAAAAGGCCCTGGACCCACCCACCTCTCCCTCCGGCTCAACTCCCACAGCATGATACAGTGAGAGAAATACCTACAGTGCTGGTGACATACTGCCATGGAAAGTTAATAGGAAAAGAGTGGATTGGAAGATGCTCCCCTCTTAGTTTAATAACACTCTGATAAGGACTTTGATAAGAACAAAGATATTATCACTTCTGATTATCTTATCCATGACAGATGTTGGCGAAGCCTTCTGTCTGTCCTCGATTTCAAGGTATCAACAGTGATTACATAAGTCAGTTGATATACATCGAAGAGACGAAGCTAGGACGCCATTTGGTAAACATGTTTACCAAATGGCGTCCTAGCGTCGTCTCTTCGTTGTTAATCAACTGACTGTTATATTTCTCTCTTGTGTCTACCCTGATGATGTGATTATTACACGAAAGTGCACTTGGGAACTTAGCGTGTTTCATCTTCCCCGTGGACTCATAGGAATATCTTGATCACGTGCAAAATTGTGATCCTTTCCAATATATATATATATATATATATATATATATATATATATATATATATATATATAGTCCCACAATGTTACTATATCTTATATCTGTCTTTATTACCATCATTTCTCTGCCATGGAAGTGAAGAAAACTCGCTTAACAAGTTAACAATATATCAGAGAACATTTTTTTGAACACTTCCATCAAGTCATCTTTGGGGTCCTAAGCTTTATTTGTTCGTGGAGGCATTAGTGTGGCTGCTCTTCTTTGAACTGGCTCAAGTCTCTCTCTCTCTCTCTCTCTCTCTCTCTCTCTCTCTCTCTCTCTCTCTCTCTCTCTGTGTCTGTCTGTCTTTTTAACATCTCTTATCCTTCATACGGCTATGAACTGGCGTACTGTGGTATAGAGGGGGCGACGGGTCCTCAATGGTCTAAACTAGGCCATATGAATCTATGAGAGGGGAAAACATTAGAATGGTCTACGGGGCTTGGCTAGTAAGCGGATGTGAGAGAGAATGAAGGCCACTGGTCATGTGTTCCTTGCGCTACCTCGCTAGAGCGGGAAACTTGGGGTATGTTTTGCCTTTGCCATTTGACTCGCTATATATGTACAGACTATGTCTATGTCAATGATACATGTCTATGATACAAGACTATGGTACGGGTCTATGGTACGGGTCTATGGTACAAAACTAAGGTACATCACCACCACAACCATCCACCCTCCACCACAACCATCCACCCTCCACCACAACCGTCCACCCTCCACCACAACCGTCCACCCTCCACAACAACCATTCATCCACCATCACAACCATTCATCCACCATCACAACCATCCAACTACCACCACAACCATCCAACTACCACCACAACCATCCACCCTCCACCACAACCATCCAACTACCACCACAGTCATCAACCCTCCACCACAACCATCCAACTACCAGCTCAACCATCCACCCTCCACCACAACCATCCAACTACCAGCACAACCATCCACACTCCATCACAACCATCCACCCACCACCACAACCACCCACCCTCCACCACAACCATGCACCCACCCTCCACCACAACCATGCACCCTCCACCACAACCACCCACCCTCCATCACAACCATCCACCCTCCACCACAACCACCCACCCTCCACCACAACCATCCACCCTCTACCACAACCATCCACCCTCTACCACAACCACCCACCCTCCACCACAACCACCCACCCTCCACCACAACCATCCGCCCTCTACCACAACCACCCACCCTCCACCACAACCATCCACCCTCTACCACAACCATCCACCCTCTACCACAACCACCCACCCTCCACCACAACCATCCACCCTCCACCACAACCACCCACCACCACAACCATCCACCCTCTACCACAACCACAGACCCACAGAAACAACAAAGTATCGGGAAGACGCCAATATCGCCCCCCCCCCCCACGACAATATTGAAATAGCTTTTGAGTTCTCCTCCTGGAGGGGTGGGTGGGTGGGTGGGTGGGGGTGGGGTTGGGTGGGGGAGGGGAGGGGGAGGGGGCTACGGGGTGGTGTGGGGGGGTGTGGGGGGGCCACCTCCTCCTCCACAGCCTCAGAGCTTTTATTAAAAATGAAAAGATACCCGCCCTCCCCCCCAACCTTCCCCCCCCCCCGGGCCGTGTGTGTGTGTGTGTGTGTGTGTGTGTGTGTGTGTGTGCGCGTGTGTGTGTGTGTGTGGGGGGGGGGGTTGGGGGGCAGGGCAGGCCGGCCGAACGACCTGTTCCCGTTTTTTAATAGCAAGCGTTCCTTTGATATGCCCTCCCCCCCTCCTCCCTCCTCCGGGCGTCCGCGATAATCGCTAACGAATAATAATTCGAATAATTGGTTCTTGTTTGTATCCGATTAATATGCGATGATCAAAAGGTGGAGGGGGGAAGGGGGGGGGGGGGGGCGCGTCTCAAGCCATCTTCCTCCTAAAATCTTCCATTTTCTTCTTATTTCTGTAATGTCGACATTTCGTTTTGTCTTCTACTGGAAGAAGACAAGCATGGAAAATGGGAAGAGCGAGCGCAAAGAAAATGGGCCGTAGGGCGGAGAGGCAGTGTGATAAAGATGAGTTAGCGATATAATCAGCCTACCAAAATATATAATCAAACAAATCAAAGGAATAAAAAAAAAAGATTATTTTTCTTATGACGAAGAACAAAAGATTATAAATATATGATTAATAGAGGAGTAATATAATCATATGTACCATGTAAACATATATATATAAACATTTGCAATAACCTGATAAATGAATTACGATAGATATCGTGACTAACGAGGAAATACAGATAGATAGAAACCCAAGTCATATATATATATATATATATATATATATATATATATATATATATATATATATATATATATATATTGGGGAAGAGCAGTGTGGTTTCAGAAGTGGTAGAGGATGTGTGGATCAAGTGTTTGCTTTGCAGAATGTATGTGAGAAATACTTAGAAAAGCAACTGGATTTGTATGTAGCATTTATGGATCTGGAGAAGGCATATGATAGAGTTGATAGAGATGCTCTGTGGAAGGTATTAAGAATATATGGTGTGGGAGGCAAGTTGTTAGAAGCAGTGAAAAGTTTTTATCGAGGATGTAAGGCATGTGTACGTGTAGGAAGAGAGGAAAGTGATTGGTTCTTAGTGAATGTAGGTTTGCGGCAGGGGTGTGTGATGTCTCCATGGTTGTTTAATTTGTTTGTGGATGGGGTTGTTAGGGAGGTAAATGCAAGAGTTTTGGAAAGAGGGGCAAGTATGAAGTCTGTTGGGGATGAGAGAGCTTGGGAAGTGAGTCAGTTGTTGTTCGCTGATGATACAACGCTGGTGGCTGATTCATGTGAGAAACTGCAGAAGCTGGTGACTGAGTTTGGTAAAGTGTGTGAAAGAAGAAAAAAAGAAGTAACTGTGAATAAGAGCAAGGTTATTAGGTACAGTAGGGTTGAGGGTCAAGTCAATTGGGAGGTAAGTTTGAATGGAGAAAAACTGGAGGAAGTAAAGTGTTTTAGATATCTGGGAGTGGATCTGGCAGCGGATGGAACCATGGAAGCGGAAGTGGATCATAGGGTGGGGGAGGGGGCGAAAATCCTGGGAGCCTTGAAGAATGTGTGGAAGTCGAGAACATTATCTCGGAAAGCAAAAATGGGTATGTTTGAAGGAATAGTGGTTCCAACAATGTTGTATGGTTGCGAGGCGTGGGCTATGGATAGAGTTGTGCGCAGGAGGATGGATGTGCTGGAAATGAGATGTTTGAGGACAATGTGTGGTGTGAGGTGGTTTGATCGAGTAAGTAACGTAAGGGTAAGAGAGATGTGTGGAAATAAAAAGAGCGTGGTTGAGAGAGCAGAAGAGGGTGTTTTGAAATGGTTTGGGCACATGGAGAGAATGAGTGCGGAAAGATTGACCAAGAGGATATATGTGTTGGAGGTGGAGGGAACGAGGAGAAGAGGGAGACCAAATTGGAGGGGGAAAGATGGAGTGAAAAAGATTTTGTGTGATCGGGGCCTGAACATGCAGGAGGGTGAAAGGAGGGCAAGGAATAGAGTGAATTGGATCGATGTGGTATACCGGGGTTGACGTGCTGTCAGTGGATTGAATCAAGGCATGTGAAGCGTCTGGGGTAAACCATGGAAAGCTGTGTAGGTATGTATATTTGCGTGTGTGGACGTGTGTATATACATGTGTATGGGGGGGGGTTGGGCCATTTCTTTCGTCTGTTTCTTTGCGCTACCTCGCAAACGCGGGAGACAGCGACAAAGCAAAAAAAGAAAAAAAAAAAAAAAATATATATATATATATATATATATATATATATATTTATATATATATATATATATATATATATATATATATATATATATATATATATATATATATATATATATATATATATATATAGTGAGGGCAGGGGTCGTTACATGGTTACCTTCCAACACATAAAGTGGTCATTATACCTTAACGAGGGCGGGCCCTTAATGACCTCTGGCAGTTGGCAAAGCCCAAACTACCCAACCAGCAATTAAGTGTTGTCTTCATAAGAAATACAAGACAACTGTTTTGATGTGAGTGTATATAATACACTGTTACAACTACATTATACACCCCACTATACACCCCCCCCCCGAGCTCAACACCCACAGTATACCACACCGCCACTATACACCCCTCTCAACACCCACAGTATACACCACCACCACTATACACCCCTCTCAACACCCACAGTATACCACACCACCACTATACACCCCCTCAACACCCAGGATATACAACACCACCACACACACACCCCGGAGCTCAACACCACGGTATACACCACCACCACACCCCCCAGTTCAACACCACGGTATACACCACCACCACACCCCCCCAGTTCAACACCACGGTATACACCACCATTACACCCCCCCAACACCACGGTATACACCACCATTACACCCCCCCCCAACACCACGGTATACACCCCCCCGGAGCTCAACACCACGGTATACACCCCCCCCTCCCCGGAGCTCAACACCACGGTATACACCCCCCCCCCAGCTCAACACCACGATATACACCCCCCCCAGGAGCTCAACACCACGGTATACACCCCCCCTCCCCAGTTCAACACCACGGTATACACCACCACCAACATATTACTACGGTACTTTCTGTAGCTGGTGGTGGTGGAGGTGGAGGGGGATGGAGTTATTCCGGGGGATGATAATGGCTTTTACCGTGAGGGCAAGTTCTCCCAGGTCAAGGTACTATGGCGTTTAGGTTCACCCAAGTGATTAAGTCAACAACGAATGGTTGAGTTTAATTTGCCTCGTGAGGGTGAGGGTGGTAGGGGGGGGTGTTGTTTGTGTGTGGGGTGAGAGAGAGAGAGAGAGAGAGAGAGAGAGAGAGAGAGAGAGAGAGAGAGAGAGAGAGAGAGAGAGAGAGAGAGAGAGAGAGAGAGAGAGAGAGACAAGGACATTCTAATACCTAATCAATAGTAAAAAATATATATACATACCTAAAAAACAAACTGGAAAATAGATTGAAAATAAAATGGTGTCGAGCAATTAGAAATTTTGCCAAAATTTTAGATTTCTAGATTTTCTTTTGCTATATTAACTGCTGTCTATACTTCTGGATATAGTATTAGTAGAGGTATGATATATATATATATATATATATATATATATATATATATATATATATATATATATATATATATATATATATATATATATATTATCACTGGGGATAGGGGAGAAAGAATACTTCCCACGTATTCACTGCGTGAAATGACAACCCCCTTCCCCCGCATGCACGCGAGATAACGCTAGGAAAAGACAACAAAGGCCACATTCGTTCACACTCAGTCTCTAGCTGTCATGTGTAATGCAACGAAACCACAGCTCCCTTTCCTCATCCAGGCCCCACACAGCTTTCCATGGTTTACCTCAGACGCTTCACATGCCCTTGATTCAATCCACTGACAGCACGTCGACCCCGGTATACCACATCGTTCCAATTCACTCTATTTCTTGCACGCCTTTCACCCTCCTGCATGTTCAGGCACCGATCACTCAAAATCTTTTTCACTCCCTCCTTCCACCTCCAATTTGGTCTCCCACTTCTCCTCGTTCCCTCTACCTCTGACACATATATCCTCTTGGTCAATCTCTCCTCACTCATTCTTTCCATGTGACCAAACCATTTCAATACACCCTCTTCTGCTCTCTCAACCACACTCTTTTTATTACCACATATCTCTCTCACCCTCTCATTACTTACTCGATCAAATCACCTCACACCACACATTGTCCTCAAACATTTCATTTCCAACACATCAACCCTCCTCCGCACAACTCTATCAGTGGTCTAGGCCTCGCAACCATATAACATTGTTGGAACCACTATTCCTTCAAGCATACACATTTTTGCTCTCCGAGATGTTTTCGTCTTCCACACATTTCTCAACGCTCCCAGAACTTTCGCCCCCTCCTCCACCCTGTGACTCACTCCCGCTTCCATGGTTCCATCAGCTGCCAAATCCACTCCCAAATATCTAAAACTCTTCACTTCCTCCAGTGTTTCGCCATTCAAACTTACCTTCCAACTGACTTGTCCCTCAACCCTACTGTACCTAATAACCTTGCTCACTGAATCAGCCACCAACGCTGTATCATCAGCGAACAACTGACTCACTTCCCACGCTCTCTCATCCATAAGACTGCATACTTGCCCCTTTCCAAAACTCTTGCATGTACCTCCCTAACAACCCCATCCATAAACAAATTAAACAGCCATGGAGACATCACGCACCCCTGCCGCAAACCTACATTCACTGAGAACCAATCACTTTCCTCTGTTCCTACACGTACACATGCCTTGCATCCTGGATAAAAACTTTTCACCTGCTTCTGGCAACATATACATACCTATACATTTCAACGTATACATATATACATACACAGACATATACATATATATACACATGCACAAATTCATACATGTTGCCTTCATCCATTCCGCCGCCACCTCGCAACACATGAAATGACCCCCCCCCCCCCACCCCCGCATGCGTGCGAGATAGCGCAAGGAAAAGACAACAACAAAGGCCACATTCGTTCACACTCAGTCTCTAGCTGTCATGTATAATGCACCGAAACCACAGCTCCCTTTCCACATCCAAGCCCCACAGAACTTTACATGGTTTACCCCAGACGCTTCACATACCCTGGTTCAATCCACTGGCAGGGGTTGGCTTAGGAAAAGTGTCTTTTAAATGTTATTCTGTTACTACATAGTTTAATCTGGATGGCTTGTTAACCCCTGCAGCACGACGGTACGACCCTTGAGCACGACGGTACGACCCTTGAGCACGACGGTACGACCCTTGAGCCCGACGGTACGACCTAAAGATACGATGATGTGACCTTTGACCTGACCCTTTTGGAGTAAGGTGTCTCATAACCCTGCAAGCCGCCATGACCTGGATTCATACACGTATACAACAGTTGTTTGACCAGCGCTTGTGTAAGTCTGTTGTACGGTAAACAGCCACGTGACCTGTGCCAACATAAACAACCACGTGACCTGTGCCAACATAAACGACCACGTGACCTGTACTAACATAAACAACCACGTAACCTGCGCCAACATAAACAACCACGTGACCTGTGCCAACATAAACAACCACGTAACCTGCGCCAACATAAACAACCACATAACCTGTACCAACATAAACGACCACGTGGCCTGTACCAACATAAACAACCACATAACCTGCGCCAACATAAACAACCACATAACCTGTGCCAACATAAACAACCACATAACCTGTGCCATCATAAACAACCACATAACCTGTGCCAACATAAACAACCACATAACCTGTGCCAACATAAACAACCACATAACCTGTGCCAACACAAACAACCACATAACCTGTGCCAACATAAACAACCACATAACCTGTGCCAACTTAAACAACCACATAACCTGTGTCAACATAACCACAACTTCACGGTCGTAATAACATCAGCTTACCCAACTGTTACAACCACGAGCTGAGTTTGGTATAACCACATGGCGCCACCACACACACACACACACACACACACACACATAGGTGGCAGGACGAGAGGGAAGGAAGAAGGAAAAGGATTGGTCAGAAATGGGTAGTTGAGGCAAGGTGCGCCCACCCCCCGCCCTCACACACACACACACACACACACCCCGAACCCTCTGAGCCTTGCTGGGTTGTGGTCGACCGTGAGGTCCAACGACGCGCCATTGGAGTGCGGCCAGGGGCCCCCAACCCCCCCCTTGGTCCCTCGCCATTGGCCCAGGCCAAGGCGCCCCACAGCTCGCCTCGCGCGATGATTGGCTAAGACATCTCGACATCTCCAGAGACCCGTGGCCTTCCATTGGTTGGGAACCTTTCCCTCAGGACGGGTCGTAATCAGCTCGCAATTGGGCGGATCTTCTTCAAGAGGCTTGAAAAATTGTCCTAAGTAACATTTGTGGGCCAAACGAACATTGACAGGGGCATATCTACAGGGTATTGTCGGAGATAAAGAGATTAGATCATGAAGGACACCACGTTTTGAGGACCTGGGGGTCCTTCCTCAACTTGTGGTGGACGGGAGGACTAGCTGGGGTGGGGGAATGAGGCCTTGCTGGGGTAGGGAGGACTAGCTGGCGTGGGGAAGAGGCCTTGCTGGGGTGGGGAGGACTAGCTGGGGTGGGGGAATGAGGCCTTGCTGGGGTGGGGAGGACTAGCTGGGGTGGGGGAATGAGGCCTTGCTGGGGTGGGGAGGCCTAGCTGGCGTGGGGAAGAGGCCTGGCTGGGGTGGGGAGGACTAGGTGGGGTGGGGAAGAGGACTTGCTGGGGTGGGGAGGACTAGCTGGGGTGGGGAGGACTAGCTGGGGTGGGGAATGAGGCCTGGCTGGGGTGGGGAGGCCTGGCTGGGGTGGGGGAGTGAGGCCTGGCTGGGGTGGGGAGGACTAGGTGGGGTGGGGAAGAGGACTTGCTGGGGTGGGGAGGACTAGCTGGGGTGGGGAAGAGGCCTTGCTGGGGTGGGGAGGACTAGCTGGGGTGGGGAATGAGGCCTGGCTGGGGTGGGGAGGCCTGGCTGGGGTGGGGGAGTGAGGCCTGGCTGGGGTGGGGAGGCCTAGCTGGCGTGGGGAAGAGGCCTGGCTGGGGTGGGGAGGACTAGGTGGGGTGGGGAAGAGGACTTGCTGGGGTGGGGAGGACTAGCTGGGGTGAGGAAGAGGCCTGGCTGGGGTGGCGAGGACTAGCTGGGGTGAGGAAGAGGCCTTGCTGGGATGGGGAGGACTGGCTGGGGGAGGACAGTCTGCGGTGGGGAGGGTTAGCGAAGATAGTCCGGGTTGGGGGAGGCCTTGGAGATTCAGTCTGGGGTGAGGGGACGGATAGGGAGGAGGAGGAGGAGGACAGTGTGTGTGGGAGATGCATACGGGAGACGGATGGGGAGGAGGAGGTGGCCTGGGGAGGACAGCTTCAGGTAGGAGAGAGCTGGGGAGGACAGTATAGGATGGGGGAGAACAGTCTGGGGTAGGGGTGAGTGGGGGTGAGTCTGGCATGCGGGATGGTTGGGGAGGAGAGCGGTGTCCAAGTCCAAGATGTCAAGAGGCCCTCGGAGGACATGGCTGTGGCAGAGGAGGGAGTTGTGTGGCTAAAGGGACGAGAGGATGGGCGTGGCGCGCCCCCACAAGGGTGTGTCTGTCAGGTGTGAAGCCCTAGGGTGTACCTGTGTCCAGAAGTTAGAAGAGGCCGATCGATAAAAGATGACCATGTCCACTCTATGGATCACGACTCACTGGAACGTGTCATTCTTCCTACCATTCCAGGAGTTGGGGCAACGCTGGACATTCCAGGTTCGTCGTCGTAGCGTTTGTAAACCCTCTGGAAAACCCAGTGGTAAACTCTATGGTAAACCTGAACTGGAAACTCAATAAGGCTATTTTGTAGAAACCGGAACTCGTCCAAAGGACTTGTGGCTAATCCTTGTTAAGTCAGTTCTGAGCGTCCTGGAACACCTCAGCCTTCATCTCAGGGTATGGAATGCACGATGGTGTTGTCACATTCTCTCTTTTCCTCAGCTGTTCATCAGCTACAAGCCTTCACCTCAGGGTATGGAATGCACGATGGTGTTGTCACATTCTCCCTTTTCCTCAGCTATTCATCAGCTACAGCCTTCACCTCAGGGTATGGAATGCACGATGGTGTTGTCACATTCTCCCTTTTCCTCAGCTGGTCACCCTACAGTTCACCAATAGGCCTCCTGGAACACATCTCCATCAAAGACAAAGTTTCTTTTTTTCCTTCCTTTGGAACTGTAAGTGTCGAAGGATGTGTATCCTTGATCTCCTACCATAGAGTGACATGTACATATGAAAAGAGAAAAGGATAAAGATACTTTCCAGGAGTTTCCAGGACTCGGCTCACTTCCTGGACAAACTTGAGGCCCTTCTTATACGAGCGTTCCAGCAAGTGTCATCCGGATCCGCCTATTGCCTCGTCTGGATTATCCCAAAGGCTGAAATCCACCCCAGGTCTTGTGAGGACCAGTCCACCGCCCATGTTTGGTGGTGGAGGAGGAGGAAGAGGAGTTGGAGGGAGGAGGAAGAGGAGGGGGAAGAGGAGGAGGAGGAGGAAGAGGAGGAATAAAGAGGTCGCAGAAGCAACTCGCTTTAAGCTGGGTTTTTTTTTTTTTTTATATAAATTTTTTTCCTCTAATCACCTGATCTACTGATGGCCAGCCACACCTTCCCCCCCCCTACCGCCCACACTGGAGGCCACCAGCCTCCCAACCGCCCACGCTGGAGGCCACCAGCCCCCCAACCGCCCACACTGGAGGCCACCAGCCTCCCAACCGCCCACACTGGAGGCCACCAGCCCCCAACCGCCTACATTGGAGGCCACCAGCCTCCCAACCGCCCACGCTGGAGGCCACCAGCCCCCCCTACCGCCCACAGTGGAGGCCACCAGCCCCCCTACCGCCCACACTGGAGGCCAGCCCCCCATTGCCCACACTGGAGGCCAGCCCCCAGTGCCCACATTGGAGGCCAGCCCCTCTGCCCACACTGGGGGCCAGCCCCCACCTCATTTGCCACTTCCCTCATGTAGCGCCAGGAACAGAGGACGGAGCCGTAGAGGAAAACTCCTCGCTTGGCACGTTACTCTGTTCCTTCATTCAGAAAGTGATAAAACTGGAGGGGAGGGTTTTCGCACCCCTTCTTTCCACCCTTCAGAGTCGCCTTCTATGATAATAACAATAATAATAATAATAATAATAATAATAATAATAATAATAATAATGATAATAATGATAATGATAATAATAATAATAATGATAATAATAATAATAATAATAATAATAATAATAATAAAATAATGATAATAATAAATATATGAATAAAAATCTGGTCCAATCACGCAGAGAACACATGAGAACATATCAAAAATGAAATGATAACTAAATCAAATTATTATCATTATCAGAAATTAATAATCTTTACCTTAATCTGGAAAAATGTCTAAGAAGACGCATTAAAGAATACATGTAAAGTACCTATCACCCAATATGTATTATTTATCTTCATAACTAACCAAGAAACATGATAAATATATGATAAAGAGTGTGTATTCATTTATCATTAATTAAACACAAAAATATTGCAAGTGCCAAATCATTCAGCAAAGTCAATTCACACTAAATTTTTTTCTTACAAACGAATTATCTCCTCCGTTAACAGAATCACATTGAAGAAAATTTTAGAAATTAAATTTTGAAATAAAAATCCGTTTCCAATCTCTTTATTTTCTTTTCTTTTTCTTTTAAGAAATTACGAAGGTGTGTGTGTGTGTGTGTGTGTGTGTGTGTGTGTGTGTGTGTGTGTGTGTGTAAAACCGACATTCCTGTGAAAACCTCTTTTTGTGAGGTGCGGTAACCGAAGCTGGCCCACTCTACCTGCCCGCACCCGCAGGTACATAACCCCCCCCCCCCCCTTGCCGCAGCCCATCATGGGGGGGAACCTAAAAAAACAATAATGGATAAATGAGTTATCATACAACACCAGATTATCTCAGATACTAACTTTTCTTTTCTTTTTTTTTTTTCGTCCCTTAGCGTCAAGTCTGGATTTTAAAAACCTGAATTTAAAAATCTTTTGGATTTTTTTTTTCTAAATCTTTGATCAAAAAAGAAATTTTTTAATTTTTTTTTCATTTCTGTCTGATATGAATCTTTCAATACATCAACTAAATTCTTTTTGAAAGTCTAAATCAGGATTATCTCTGATGTTTCTTATCTGTCACTGATCTATCGTCTTTATCTTCATATCTATTCAAACATTAACATGTATTATTATCTATCAAGTCTATAATATTTACCTCACCAAAAATTTATTTATTTTTAGAGGTTGTGTTTATCTCTGAGTTTCTCTCACTTATCTGACACGATTTTGTATCTTACACTTATCTTTTAAACTTAAATCCTTCGCCATTTGAAATTTTTTTAATTCAATCTCAAAATTCTAAATTTCTCTAAGCAATGTCCATATTTATTCAATGTCTATATTTTTTATCATTCGTTTTTAATCTTACTATTATTTTGAATTAATATATATATATATATATATATATATATATATATATATATATATATATATATATATATATATATATATATATATATATATATATATATATATCCCACGGGGAAATGAAACACGATAAGTTCCCAAGTGCACTTTCGTGTGATAATCACATCATCAGGTTAGATACAAGAAAGAAATATAACATTTATTTTATATGCAACGAAGAGACGTATCTATCTATCTATCTATCTATCTATCTATCTATCTATCTATCTATATATATATATATATATATATATATATATATATATATATATATATATATATATTATTCTTTAACGAATAAATTCAACAAGAATTCCTTGTGCGTCAGTTTGGCCAAGAGATAATAACTTTTCTTTAATAAAGAAAAAAATATCAGCCAATATTTTGTCCTAATTGTCAAAAAAAAAGAAAGAAAAAAAATTACCTCCACCGAAATCTGATCCATCTTTAAATGGCTTCGGGCCATTTCTTTTTTCCTTTTTTTTCTCTTAAGATTAAAATCTCTGGCCTTTTAACTCGCTGAGCGGGGCGATGCAAGCCTCTGGTTATGATGGCGAAATCTTTGATCTGACCTTTTAAGTTCGGATGAAAGGTCAGGTCATGGAGGGCGGGGAGAGGGGAGGGGGGGAGGGACCCTGCCAGGGAATGTAACACGTATAGAACCTGATTCATATATGACCGCCATTGCATGACCTGATATGACAGAAGTCGAGAACATTATCTCGGAAAGCAAAAATGGGTATGTTTGAAGGAATAGTGGTTCCAACAATGTTGTATGGTTGCGAGGCGTGGACTATGGATAGAGTTGTGCGCAGGAGGATGGATGTGCTGGAAATGAGATGTTTGAGGACAATGTGTGGTGTGAGGTGGTTTGATCGAGTAAGTAACGTAAGGGTAAGAGAGATGTGTGGAAATAAAAAGAGCGTGGTTGAGAGAGCAGAAGAGGGTGTTTTGAAATGGTTTGGGCACATGGAGAGAATGAGTGAGGAAAGATTGACCAAGAGGATATATGTGTTGGAGGTGGAGGGAACGAGGAGAAGTGGGAGACCAAATTGGAGGTGGAAAGATGGAGTGAAAAAGATTTTGTGTGATCGGGGCCTGAACATGCAGGAGGGTGAAAGGAGGGCAAGGAATAGAGTGAATTGGATCGATGTGGTATACCGGGGTTGACGTGCTGTCAGTGGATTGAATCAGGGCATGTGAAGCGTCTGGGGTAAACCATGGAAAGCTGTGTAGGTATGTATATTTGCGTGTGTGGACGTATGTATATACATGTGTATGGGGGTGGGTTGGGCCATTTCTTTCGTCTGTTTCCTTGCGCTACCTCGCAAACGCGGGAGACAGCGACAAAGCAAAAAAAGAAAAATATATATGTATATATATATATATATATATATATATATATATATATATATATATATATATATATATATATATATATATATATATTTTTTTTTTTTTTTTTTTATATATATGTATATTCCTATGAGTCCACAGGAAAATCAAAGGCGATAAGTTCCCAAGTGCACTTTCGTGTAATAATCACATCATCAGGGGAGATACAAGAGAGAAATATGACAGTCAATTGATATACAACGAAGAGACGTAGCTAGGACGCTATATTTATATATATATATATATATATATATATATATATATATATATATATATATCTTTTTTCTTTTATACTATTCGCCATTTCCCGCGTTAGCGAGGTAGCATTAAGAACAGAGGACTGGGCCTTTGAGGGAATACCCTCACCTGGCCCAATTCTCTGTTCCTTCTTTTGGAAAAAAAAAAAAAAAAAAAAAAAAAAAAAAAACATCAGTTTTTTGATAAAAAAAAAAATCAGAGGGGTAAAGAAAACGGCTTTGGTGTAATGTAAGAAAACGGGAAGGCAGTTCTACACTAGTGGGATCCCAACCCTGAACCATCAAACAACGTATTAAACTTGTATTAAACTGTTCCTAATTGCCATAAGCTCTCGCTGCCCTTACCCTACAGCAGTTTGAAGAACCTCATCACTGTCTTATTTCATCAATACAGTTTAAAGACTTTGAAGAGTGTGATCAGGTCGCCCCTTACTCTTCTGTCTTCCGTGGAGGGGTATCTTAAGTGTGGTATCATCTCTGTTGTTTCGCCCCCACCTGGCCTTCTGCTCTGTAAGTGTGGGGACCAAACCTGAGGTGCAGGTTAGCCTCGAGGTGCAGGTTAGCCTTGAGGAGCAGGTTAGCTTCGAGGAGTAGGTTAGCTTCGAGGAGTAGGTTAGCTTCGAGGAGCAGGTTAGCTTCGAGGAGCAGGTTAGCTTCGAGGAGCAGGTTAGCTTCGAGGAGTAGGTTAGCCTCGAGGAGCAGGTTAGCCTTGAGGAGCAGGTTAGCCTCGAGGAGCAGGTTAGCCTCGAGGAGCAGGTTAGCCATATACACAATATGGACACCTGAGTCAGTACACACACACAAACACACACACACCAGTGCTGCAATATGATGGTGTGTGTGTGTGTGTGTGTGTGTGTTGCTTAACGCAAAGCTTAAATATCACAAAGAAGGAAAAAATTGTTGTTTACGTCTTAACGTAACATTAATCTAAACCGGGTTATGTCCAGGTTGTGCTGTGTCGCCTCCCGCCCCCCCCCCCCACCTCCTACCTCCCTCGTCTTATAACCTCCTCCTCCTCCTCCTCCTCCTCCTTCTCCTCCTTCTCCTCCTCCTTCTCCTCCAAGAACCACTGTTAGGGGGAAGACAGTGCCCAACAGGGGGAAGACAGTGCCCAACAGGGGGAAGACAGTGCCCAACTGGCCCGCTATGGTCCAGGACCACGGTATAGAGAGGTTGGCCGCTATACCCGTGTGGTCGTTGTAGACAAGAGGCTGTTATGTGGATCTTGTGAGCGGTGGCCGCTGTAGTCAGGTCACCGTTAAAAAGGATCAAGAAATGCCCTAAAGAGACTGGTCCTTGTAGAAAGGTATTCGTAATAAAGATGCCGGTCGCTGTAGGGAGGTATGTCTTACTGAGTGGTCGAGCCAGACAGCAGGTCGTTATAAAGGGGTGAGGTGGTCGCTGTAGAGTGAGGTGGTCGCTGTAGAGTGAGGTGGTCGCTGTAGAGTGAGGTAGTCGCTGTAGGGTGAGGTGGTCGTTGTAGAGTGAGGTGGTCGCTGTAGAGTGAGGTGGTCGCTGTAGAGAGAGGTGGTCGCTGTAGAGTGAGGTGGTCGCTGTAGGTTGAGGTGGTCGCTGTAGGGTGAGGTGGTCGCTGTAGAGAGAGGTGGTCGCTGTAGAGTGAGGTGGTCGCTGTAGAGAGAGGTGGTCGCTGTAGGGTGAGGTGGTCGCTGTAGGGTGAGGTGGTCGCTGTAGAGAGAGGTGGTCGCTGTAGAGTTAGGTGGTCGCTCTAGGGTGAGGTGGTCGCTGTAGAGTGAGGTGGTCGCTGTAGAGAGAGGTGGTCGCTGTAGAGTGAGGTGGTCGCTGTAGGGTGAGGTGGTCGCTGTAGGGTGAGGTGGTCGCTGTAGAGAGAGGTGGTCGCTGTAGAGTGAGGTGGTCGCTGTAGAGAGAGGTGGTCGCTGTAGGGTGAGGTGGTCGCTGTAGGGTGAGGTGGTCGCTGTAGAGAGAGGTGGTCGCTGTAGAGTTAGGTGGTTGCTGTAGGGTGAGGTGGTCGCTGTAGAGTGAGGTGGTCGCTGTGGAGTGAGGTGGTCGCTGTAGAGAGAGGTGGTCGCTGTAGAGTGAGGTGGTCGCTGTAGGGTGAGGTGGTCGCTGTAGGGTGAGGCGGTCGCTGTAGGAGAGAGGTGGTCGCTGTAGGGTGAGGCGGTCGCTGTAGGAGAGAGGTGGTCGCTGTAGAGTGAGGTGGTCGCTGTAGGGTGAGGTGGTCGCTGTAGGATGAGGTGGTCGCTGTAGAGAGAGGTGGTCGCTGTAGAGTGAGGTGGTCGCTGTAGAGTGAGGTGGTCGCTGTAGAGAGAGGTGGTCGCTTTAGGGTGAGGTGGTCGCTGTAGGGTGAGGTGGTCGCTGTAGAGTGAGGTGGTCGCTGTAGAGAGAGGTGGTCGCTGTAGAGTGAGGTAGGTGGTGGCTGTAGAGAGGTCATCACAACATCGAGTGCCCCCCAGGTGTGTCTTCCTCTGTGGTCGCTGTAGCAAGGTGGACACAATATCAAGGTGATCGTTATAGCAGGGGCGCCGCTGTGCCCCTCCCCCCCCCCCTCCTTTTCCGTCCCTCGAAGAATGTGTTACATAGAAAATTCTACGATGATTTCTTTGCCTTCGTGAAATGTCGCGGGGTTTTATATTGTCCGAAATCTGTCTCACACGACGAAGGAAAATGGAGTGTAAGGATGGTGTTGTAGACCACGTGTGTGTTGCCCCGCAGGATGGTGTTGTAGACCACGTGTGGGGTGTTGTCCCCCCTGCAGGATGGTGTTGTAGACCACGTGTGGGGTGTTGTCTCCCCGCAGGATGGTGTTGTAGACCACGTGTGGGGTGTTGTCCCCCCGCAGGATGGTGTTGTAGACCACGTGTGCGGTGTTGTCCCCCCGCAGGATGGTGTTGTAGACCACGTGTGTGGTGTTGTCCCCCCGCGGGATGGTGTTGTAGACCACGTGTGTGGTGTTGTCTTTCTGCAGGATGGTGTTGTAGACCACGTGTGCGGTGTTGTCCCCCCGCGGGATGGTGTTGTAGATGTGTGTGTTGCCCCGCAGGATGGTGTTGTAGACCACGTGTGTGGTGTTGTCCCCCCGCGGGATGGTGTTGTAGACCACGTGTGGGGTGTTGTCTCCCCGCAGGATGGTGTTGTAGACCACGTGTGGGGTGTTGTCTCCCCGCAGGATGGTGTTGTAGACCACGTGTGGGGTGTTGTCCCCCCGCAGGATGGTGTTGTAGACCACGTGTGTGGTGTTGTCCCCCCGCGGGATGGTGTTGTAGACCACGTGTGGGGTGTTGTCTCCCCGCAGGATGGTGTTGTAGACCACGTGTGGGGTGTTGTCTCCCCGCAGGATAGTGTTGTAGACCACGTGTGGGGTGTTGTCTCCCCGCAGGATGGTGTTGTAGACCACGTGTGCGGTGTTGTCCCCCCGCAGGATGGTGTTGTAGACCACGTGTGTGGTGTTGTCTTTCTGCAGGATGGTGTTGTAGACCACGTGTGGGGTGTTGTCCCCCCGCGGGATGGTGTTGTAGATGTGTGTGTTGCCCCGCAGGATGGTGTTGTAGACCACGTGTGGGGTGTTGTCCCCCCGCGGGATGGTGTTGTAGACCACGTGTGGGGTGTTGTCTCCCCGCAGGATGGTGTTGTAGACCACGTGTGGGGTGTTGTCTCCCCGCAGGATGGTGTTGTAGACCACGTGTGGGGTGTTGTCCCCCCGCAGGATGGTGTTGTAGACCACGTGTGTGGTGTTGTCCCCCCGCGGGATGGTGTTGTAGACCACGTGTGTGGTGTTGTCTCCCCGCAGGATGGTGTTGTAGACCACGTGTGGGGTGTTGTCTCCCCGCAGGATGGTGTTGTAGACCACGTGTGGGGTGTTGTCCCCCCGCAGGATGGTGTTGTAGACCACGTGTGGGGTGTTGTCCCCCCGCAGGATGGTGTTGTAGACCACGTGTGGGGTGTTGTCCTCCCGCGGGATGGTGTTGTAGACCACGTGTGTGCTGTTCCCCCCCCCCCCACCCGCAGGATGGTATTGTAGACCACGTGTGTGCTCTCCCCCGCAGGATGGTATTGTAGACCACGTGTGTGTGTTGTCCCCGCAGGATGGTGTTGTAGACCACGTGTGTCCCACAGTGGTTGGCGTAGGAGGCCACGGTAAGGGTGGAGGAACGTACAAGACTTTACAACCAGGTTGTACAGTACACAGGGGATCAGGATGGTTGTACAGTGTACCACGGGGTGTAGGTGGGTGTCAGGATGAGGGCAGTACACTTGGGAGATAAACCAGTGGTTCTCTGATGGTCTATATACACAGGAAGTACAGCAGACCACGTCCTCAACACCTTATCTACATACCATCCAATGCCATTTAGACACATGGAGCCACAGAAGGGTATCCAAACCTCACAGTTATATATGAAACAACACAGTGAACCTACCATGAGATGACCATCTTGTGACACTCGTATTCCAGTGTCCCTGTTCCAAAGAAGTACAAAGAGCTGGTAGAGGAAGTGTAGAAGAAGAACATGGAATGGCCCTTCCTTTAGAAGAAGTGTTATTAACAGAACAGCCCAGCTCTGTGAGCCACAGAAGGGATGTTTCCTGGGATAGACCTGGTCATCCCTAGGGATGTGTCCCACGCGTTAGAATATGAAGGGAAAGCCATCTTTAAGAGCGGTTAGATGTATTAAGAAATTATGATTAGCAGTTAATGGGGCCTGAGGAGGAGACCAGGTAGTGCTAAACTGTAGCGTGGATGGCTATAAGCTGGATCCTGTGATGAGGAAGATAGCGGTCAACTCACTATCAACACCACGCCTCATCAACACCACATTATCAACACCACATTATCAACACCTCATTATCAACACCTCATCATCAACACCACATTATCAACACCTCATTATCAACACCTCATTATCAACACCTCATCATCAACACCACATTATCAACACCACATTATCAACACCACATTATCAACACCACATTATCAACACTCCATCAACACCACATCAACACCACATTATCAACACCACATTATCAACACCAAATTATCAACACTCCATCAACACCACATCATCAACACCACACCTCATCAACACCTCATTATCAACACCACATTATCAACACCACATTATCAACACCACATTATCAACACTCCATCAACACCACATCATCAACACCACACCTCATCAACACCTCATTATCAACACCACATTATCAACACCACATTATCAACACCACATTATCAACACTCCATCAACACCACATCATCAACACCACACCTCATCAACACCTCATTATCAACACCACATTATCAACACCTCATTATCAACACCACATTATCAACACCTCATTATCAACACCACATTCAACACCACATCATCACACCTCATCAACACCACATCATCAAACACCTCATTATCAACACCACATTATCAACACCACATTATCAACACTCCATCAACACCACATCATCAACACCACACCTCATCAACACCTCATTATCAACACCACATTATCAACACCACATTATCAACACCACATTATCACACCACTTCATCACACCACTCCTCATCAACACCTCATTATCAACACCACATTATCAACACCTCATTATCAACACCACATTATCAACACCTCATTATCAACACCACATTATCAACACTCCATCAACACCACATCATCAACACCACACCTCATCAACACCTCATTATCAACACCACATTATCAACACCACATTATCAACACCACATTATCAACACCACATTATCAACACTCCATCAACACCACATCATCAACACCTCATTATCAACACCACATTATCAACACCTCATTATCAACACCACATTATCAACACTCCATCAACACCACATCATCAACACCACACCTCATCAACACCTCATTATCAACACCACATTATCAACACCACATTATCAACACCACATTATCAACACCTCATTATCAACACCACATTATCAACACTCCATCAACACCACATCATCAACACCACACCTCATCAACACCTCATTATCAACACCACATTATCAACACCACATTATCAACACTCCATCAACACCACACCTCATCAACACCTCATTATCAACACCACATTATCAACACCACATTATCAACACTCCATCAACACCACATCATCAACACCACACCTCATCAACACCTCATTATCAACACCACATCATCAACACCACACCTCATCAACACCTCATTATCAACACCACATTATCAACACCACATTATCAACACTCCATCAACACCACATCATCAACACCACACCTCATCAACACCTCATTATCAACACCACATTATCAACACCACATTATCAACACTCCATCAACACCACATCATCAACACCACACCTCATCAACACCTCATTATCAACACCACATTATCAACACCACATTATCAACACCACATTATCAACACTCCATCAACACCACATCATCAACACCACACCTCATCAACACCTCATTATCAACACCACATTATCAACACCACATTATCAACACTCCATCAACACCACACCTCATCAACACCTCATTATCAACACCACATTATCAACACCTCATTATCAACACCACATTATCAACACTCCATCAACACCACATCATCAACACCACACCTCATCCACACCTCATTATCAACACCTCATCATCAACACCACACCTCATCCACACCACATTATCAACACCACATTATCATAATTGATCACAACACACCAGACTTTGAGATCAAGTTCACAACCGTCAATACAATACAACATTGATGACATGTTCTACAATACAATACAACATTGATGACATGTTATACAATACAATACAACATTGATGACATGTTCTACAATACAATACAACATTGATGACATGTTATACAATACAATACCTGGAACCTCGCAATACATCCTTCCCCCCCTTCACACAGAGGGGAACTACAATCCCTTTGAATCATTCATAGGAATAGTTAAAGTTGTAGCTAATGTATTTGCTACAACAGTTGGCAGTGAGTGTTGTCAGGTGTGTTTACTACAGCAGATGGCAGAAAGTGTCAGTGTATTTACTACAGCAGGTGGCACACAGAGTGTTGTCAGTGTATTTACTACAACTGGTGACAGAGAGTGTTGTCAGTGTATTTACTACATCAGGTGGCACAGAGTGTTGTCAGTGTATTTACTACAGCTGGTGACAGAGAGTGTTGTCAATATATTTACTAAAACAGGTGGCAGAGTGGTGGCACAGAGTGTGTTGTCAGTGTATTTACTACAGCAGGTGGCACAGAGAGTATGTTGTCAGTGTATCTACTACAACAGATGGCACAGAGAGTGTTGTCAGGTGTATCTACTATACAACAGATGGCACAGAGAGTGTTGTCAGGTGTATCTACTATACAACAGGTAGTACAGAGAGAGAGAGAGAGAGAGAGAGAGAGAGAGAGAGAGAGAGAGAGAGAGAGAGAGAGAGAGAGAGAGAGAGAGAGAGAACAGAACACGTTGTCAGCACGTGGTGTTGGTACTCACACTGGGGATGTTGTCAGCCGAGCACACGCCCTCTGACAGCAGTCGATCGCGTATCTCCCAGGCGAAGATGGACGGGCACTCCCTTTTGAACTGCGCGATTCTGGCCACCACCTCGGCCGTGGCCACGCGAGGTTTCGAACCCCCGATGGCCCTAGGCCGGATGGACCCGGTCTCATAGTACCTGTGGCCAAGAGAGAAAGGGAAAAAAAGGAATTTATATATATATATATATATATATATATATATATATATATATATATATATATATATATATATATATATATATATATATATATATTGGAAAGGATCACAGTTTTGTGCGTGATCAATTATATTCCTATGAGTCCACGGGGAAAATGAAACACGATAAGTTCCCAAGTGCACTTTCGTGTCATAATCACATCATCAGGGGAGACACAAGAGAGAAATATAACATGTTTTGGACAATCACATGTTTACCAAATGGCGTCCTAGCTTCGTCTCTTCGATGTATATCAACTGACTGTTATATTTCTCTCTTGTGTCTCCCCTGATGATGTGATTATTACACGAAAGTGCACTTGGGAACTTTTCGTGTTTCATTTTCCCCGTGGACTTAGAGGAATATATATATATATATATATATATATATATATATATATATATATATATATATATATATATATATATATATATATATATATATATATATAAGGTCCGTAGATGCCGCCATAATGTCCTAGAGAACACTGATGGAACAAAAAAGACACAGGGTCAACCCTCGTCCTATCTACTGATGCAGGGCCACATTACGTCACGCTCTCATGCGCAAGGAAGGGGTCGGGGCGGTCGGTACTGCGCAGGTCCATGGACTACTGCTTGATGGGGTGGTCACAACACGTCTAAGACTAGTATGGCGTGCCACTATGAGAGAAAGGACCCCCCCCCCCTCCTCAAGGGCTGGTGGAGGGCACTACGCGTTCAACACACCTCACAAGAACAAGAAGAACAGTTCGCTCTGGAGTGTTCATTGTTGTTCTACGTGGCAGTTCGGGGTCGTGAAGAACATGGTTTGTACCAGGACACGTTTGACCCGTGGAGGAGGCCGAGAGAGAGAGAGAGAGAGAGAGAGAGAGAGAGAGAGAGAGAGAGAGAGAGAGAGAGAGAGAGAGAGAGAGAGAGAGAGAGAGAGAGAGAGAGAGAACCACAACGCTCTGTTATGAACAGAGAGACGTGTGCCAAGTTGATATCCTGTTTATCTATCAGTGATCTATCGCCCGATCTATTCTCTCTCTCTCTCTCTCTCTCTCTCTCTCTCTCTCTCTCTCTCTCTCTCTCTCTCTCTCTCTCATAAGTGTTAAGGTGTGGTTCCCCCCCACCCCCCCTCCTCCTCCCTCCCGAGGGGGGGTCAGTGATGACAATCTATCCTATCTATCGACCTCATACAGCACCCGCGTATGACCTTTGACCTCTACGTATGACCAGTGACCTTGGCGGTATGAGTCACAAGGTATGATGACCTAACACCTTTTTGACCTGACCCTGGTTCAAGGGTCAGGTCAAAAGATAACATCATTGCACACTAAGGTCGTACCGTCGTACGCACGGACCACACCGTCGTACCCAAGGGTCGTATCGTCATACGCACGGACCACATCGTCGTACGCACGGACCACACCGTCGTACAGACGGACCACACCGTCGTACTGACGGACCACACCGTCGTACTGACGGACCACACCGTCGTACGCACGGACCACACCGTCGTACAGATAGACCACACCGTCGTACTGACGGACCACACCGTCGTGCTGACGTACCACACCGTCGTACGCACGGTCCACACCGTCGTACAGACGTACCTCACCGTCGTACAAACGGACCACACCGTCGTACAGACAGACCACACCGTCGTACGCACGGACCACACCGTCGTACAGAAGGACCAAACCGTCATACAGACGGACCACACCGTCGTACAGACGTACCACAATTTAATCTAGATACCTCTTATCTCTAAGACCCTGGCGTATAGCACTGTGGCGTAGCGCTGGTCTCCTCCCTACATACGCCTCTCATCTGGGCGTAGCGCTGGCGTGTAGCGCTGGTCTCCTCCCTACATACGCCTCTCACCTGGGCGTAGCTAGCGCTGGTCTCCTCCCTACATACGCCTCTCACCTGGGCGTAGCTAGCGCTGGTCTCCTCCCTACATACGCCTCTCACCTGGGCGTATCGCTGGTCTCCTCCCTACATACGCCTCTCATCTAGGCGTAGCTAGCGCTGGTCTCCCTACATACGCCTCTCACCTGGGCGTAGCTAGCGCTGGTCTCCTCCCTACATACGCCTCTCATCTAGGCGTAGCTAGCGCTAGTCTCCCTACATACGCCTCTCACCTGGGCGTAGCTAGCGCTGGTCTCCTCCCTACATACGCCTCTCACCTGGGCGTAGCTAGCGCTGGTCTCCCTACATACGCCTCTCACCTGGGCGTAGCTAGCGCTGGTCTCCCTACATACGCCTCTCACCTGGGCGTAGCTAGCGCTGGTCTCCTCCCTACATACGCCTCTCATCTAGGCGTAGCAAGCGCTGGTCTCCTCCCTACATACGCCTCTCACCTGGGCGTAGCTAGCGCTGGTCTCCCTACATACGCCTCTCATCTGGGCGTAGCTAGCGCTGGTCTCCCTACATACGCCTCTCATCTAGGCGTAGCTAGCGCTGTTCTCCCTACATACGCCTCTCACCTGGGCGTAGCTAGAGCTGGTCTCCCTACATACGCCTCTCACCTGGGCGTAGCCCACTCACCTGCCGAGAATCTTGGAGACGCAGCCGTTGGAGACTTGGAGAATCCTGGAGATATCGCAAGGGCGCGCCCCTGAGTGAGCCAGCTCTATGATCTTCTGTCGTGTGGTGTCTGGCAATGGACGCCCAGACACGAACACGCCGCCCAGCTGGTTCACGCCGCTGTGACCTGCTGGGGCAAATCAATGCTGTTAGCAAACAGATGGGTCATAGCCACAGACAGCTGGTGCTTAGACACGTGCCATCCCTCGACGAACACGCCGCCCAGCTGGTTCACGCCGTCTGTGACCTGCTGGGGCAAATCGGTACAATGCTGTTAGCAAACAGATGGGTCATAGCCACAGACAGCTGGTGCTTAGACACCTGCCGCCCCTCGTCGCAGCTGGTGCGAAGCACAGATGGCTGTGACCCCCCGCGAAGGGGGGAGAAGACTATGTCGTACGACCTCAGTACAGCAGTCGCACAGCACACCCAGAACTGTGCCTTGTATACGTCTTAGATGCACGTCCAGTCCCTGGTCACTAGGGGGTATATACCTAGTAGCTATCATCCAGTCCCTGGTCACTACGGGGTATATACCTAGTAGCTATCATCCAGTCCCTGGTCACTAGGGGGTATATACCTAGTAGTTATCATCCAGTCCCTGGTCACTAGGGGGTACATAACTAGTAACTATCATCCACACCCTGGTCACTAGGGGGTATATACCTAGTAGCTATCATCCACACCCTGGTCACTAGGGGGTATATACCTAGTAGCTATCATCCACACCCTGGTCACTAGGGGGTATATACCTAGTAGCTATCATCCACACCCTGGTCACTAGGGGGTATATACCTAGTAGCTATCATCCACACCCTGGTCACTAGGGGGTATATACCTAGTAGCTATCATCCACACCCTGGTCACTAGGGGGTATATACCTAGTAGCTATCATGCAGTCCCTGGTCACTAGGGGGTACATAACTAGGTACCATCTCAGAGAACAAAGTTTAATATAACTATTATATATATATATATATATATATATATATATATATATATATATATATATATATATATATATATAAAAGGGGGACGAATGAGAACACACAAAAAAGATCAGATAAAAATAAAAGACGCATTTCTATAGGAACATATTGGTCTAGGAATGAGAGTATATCACACCTGTGATATACTTTCTGTGGGGGATATAACCCACATCCCAGTGAGTATAATATTATCATATAATCTCAAGAGACAATATATGTTCTCAGGAACAACAGGAACATTCATGTAGTAATCTGTCAATAAATGGCACAAATACACATTAATTATCAGTAAATAATCACAGAAGATAGATATAAGATCGTTAATTATATTGAATTATATCAAATTATATTAAAAAATTACAGAAGATAGATATAAGATCGTCAATTATATTGAATTATATCCAATTATATTAAAATTACAGAAGATAGATATAAGATCGTAAATTATATTAGATTACATTAAATTATATTAAAATTACAGAAGATAGATATAAGATCGTAAATTATATCACATTATATTAGATAATATTAAAAAATACATAAGATAGACATAAGATCGTAAATTATGTTAGATTATATTAAATTATATAAAAATTACAGAAGATAGATATAAGATCGTAAATGATATTAGATTATATTGAATTATATTAAAAAATTACAGAGGATAGATATAACATCGTTAATTATATTGAATCATATCAAATTATATTAAAAAATCACAGAAGATAGATATAAGATCGTGAATTATATTAGATTATATTGGATTATATTAAAAAATTGCAGAAAATAGATATAAGATCGTAAATTATATTAGATTATATTAGATTACATTAAGAAATCACAGAAGATAGATATAAGATCGTAAATTATATCAAATTATATTAGATTATATTAAAAGATTCATATCCCTCTGTTTGGTTGACAAGCCGTCCATATTCAGTGCGCAGGTCAGCCCCACTAGGTAAAGAGGGCCTTACTACCCAGTGGTCACACTCAGTAACCACATACGTACATACGTTGTACTTCACTAATCACAGAAAACGGAAGCGCTGTCACGGTCCATCACACGACAACCACTGTTAAAACCACATCGAGTACCAGCGGCTCACGTCTAGACTTGAAGAATATTTAAGTGATATGGAAATTTCCAATCATCAGACGAGTTAAGTACAGAAAAAATAGGTGTTGTAATGTGATATACAGATGGACAACGTACTACAATTCCAAACACGATGGTATGACAGACTCTCTATATGTTTGTATGAGAGGAAAGTCTTCCTAAATCCGACTTATGAACTGGTCCAATTTGGACTTCAGAACTTGACCCTCTTTCCCTCCACCATGATATTGGTTCTCTCTCCCTCTACTGTGGGTATTACTATGGTTTCTGGTCCAGAGAATTTAGATGCTCCTGTGGCCGAAGATAGCACAAGGCTGCGCTGTGCCATGTCTGTTTCTTTCCCTACACCGCTAAACTTTGGAACTCGACCTTCTCCATGTTTTCCCTAGCGCCCAGCACCACCTCCTCTGATTAACCATGCACTGAACGTGTGCTTCACCTACTATGATTAATTATGAACTGAACGTGGTCCACCACGTCTGATTAATCACGCACTGAACGTGTTAGGTTACGTTAGATTAGGTTAGATTAGGTTAGGTTAGGTGACAATCAACTTGTGCGTGTGTGTCTCTCTCTCTTAGCGTCTATGTTGCAATGTACAACGTAGCATGGCGGGAGAGTCTGTGTGGTGTTGTAGATGGTGTGGCTGGTGCGTTACGAGTCGTTACGGTGGAGTAACGCGTGGGTAATGGTAACAACAGATGACCCTCTGTTACGCATGGTCAGGTAACATGGCACGCATGACGCATGCATGACGTATGCATGACGGCCGCATGACGTATGCATGACGGCCGCATGACGTATGCATGACGAAGTATGAACATTCTCGACGCCTGAATTACGATGGTACGACCCTTCAGTATGACGGTACGACCCTTCAGTATGATGGTACGACCCTTCAGTATGATGGTACGACACTTCAGCATGACGGTACGACCCTTCAGTATGAGGGTACGACACTTGAGTATGCCGGTACGACACTTCAGCATGACGGTACGACCCTTCAGTATGAGGGTACGACTCTTCAGTATGAGGGTACGACCCTTCAGTATGAGGGTACGACACTTGAGTATGACGGTACGACCCTTCAGTATGATGGTACGACCCTTCAGTATGATGGTACGACCCTTCAGTATGAGGGTACGACCCTTCAGTATGAGGGTACGACACTTGAGTATGCCGGTACGACACTTCAGCATGACGGTACGACCCTTCAGTATGAGGGTACGACACTTCAGTATGAGGTTACGACCCTTCAGTATGAGGGTACGACCCTTCAGTATGAGGTTACGACCCTTCAGTATGAGGGTACGACACTTCAGTATGACGATACGACCCTTCAGTATGAGGGTATGACCCTTCAGTATGAGGGTACGACTCTTCAGTATGAGGGTACGACCCTTCAGTATGACGGTACGACCCTTCAGTATGATGGTACGACCCTTCAGTATGACGATACGACCCTTCAGTATGAGGGTACGACTCTTCAGTATGAGGGTACGACACTTCAGTATGAGGTTACGACCCTTCAGTATGAGGGTACGACACTTCAGTATGAGGTTACGACCCTTCAGTATGAGGGTACGACCCTTGACCACGTCAGTATGAGGGTACGACCCTTCAGTATGCCGGTACGACCCTTCAGTATAAGGGTACGACACTTCAGTATGAGGGTACGACCCTTCAGTATGAGGATACGACCCTTCAGTATGAGGGTACGACCCTTCAGTATGAGGGTACGACACTTCAGTATGAGGGTATGACCCTTCAGTATGAGGGTACGACCCTTCAGTATGACGATACGACCCTTCAGTATGAGGGTACGACCCTTCAGTATGAGGGTACGACACTTTAGTATAAGGTTACGACCCTTCAATATGAGGGTACGACCCTTCAGTGTGAGGGTACGACCCTTCAGCATGACGGTACGACCCTTCAGTATGAGGGTACGACCCTTCAGTATGAGAGTACGACCCTTCAGTGTGAGGGTACGACCCTTCAGCATGACGGTACGACCCTTCAGGATGAGGGTACGACCCTTCAACATGAGGGTACGACCCTTCAGCATGACGATACAACTCCAACATGACACTACGACCCTTCAGCATGCCGGTACGACCCTTCAGCATGCCGGTACGACCCTTCAGCATGAAGGATATGACCTCAACCTTATCGTTATCGGGTCAGGTCAACCGGCGGGTCGTCCTATGCAAGGGTCGTACCGTCCTCGTTGAAGGTCGTCCCCTCGGCTTTAAATGTTGTGTATCGTCCTCCTGGGGCAGGTGGGGGGAGGGGGTCGTCACTCCTCGTAGGTGCACAGCTGGTCCTCCTCCAGGATGCCATCTGGCGTCTGTATGAGTAAGACGAGGGGACCATCAGGGTCGGGAAAGGCCCTCGACAGGTTCCTGACGAAGACCCTCTTCACCCACCCCACCTTCGCAAACCTCCTGACGAAGACCCTCTTCACCCAACCCACCTTCGCAAACCTCCTGACGAAGACCTCCTTCACCCAACCCACCTTCGCGAACCTCCTGACGAAGACCTTCTTCACCCACCCAACCTTCGCAAACCTCCTGACGAAGACCTCCTTCACCCAACCCACCTTCGCGAAACCTCCTGACGAAGACCTCCTTCACCCAACCCACCTTCACGAACCTCCTGACGAAGACCTCCTTCACCCAACCCACCCTCGCGAACCTAATAGGAAGAGAAACACTGTATCCCCCTCCCTTTCATCTCCCACCACTTACCTAATCCTCCCTTTACTGGTGTGGGATAAACACAAGAACTTCACCTTAGGGAAGGACGCTGAAGAAGGGAGGGACCTCCTCAACCTGTCCCGCTTTTTATAGTCAGCATCCTCTCTCTCTCTCCTCCTCCTCCTCATTCCTCTTCTTCAAAGGTGTACCTCTTTAATCTGTCCCCCCTCCTCCTTCTCCTCCTCCTCCTTCCCCGCCTCGCCCCCCTTTTGGTCTTCCTTACCTCACCACCTCCCCCCCCCAGGCGCCCCTCCTCCTCCTCCTCGTCCCCTCCCTCCCTGGACGCAAGCATCGTCTCTGGCGTGGCTGTCCCGGCCAATCGGACACACCACATTGCTTCCAGTGTCCTTGCCACAGCTCCCCATTACTATGCAAGAGGGTGAGCGGCGTGGCGGACCTTACCTGCCCACGTCCAGCCACAACAGTATCGGGTTCCACCCCTGGCGTCTCTGGCAGCTAACCTCCCTCGCCAGCCAGCACTTCTTACAAGGTTTTTTAATTGGTTTTACCCGGGGGTTCACTCTGGCTTTGTTTAGACTATTTCTCTTGGTTTATATGCGTTTAATCTGGGAAGTCCCCTCCATCGGCCATGAGCGCTTTGCAGACACGTTCTTCTTCTTCTTTTGGTCGTTCATAATGAGTTTGATTTTTGAATTAAGTTAAGTTTACGTTTGGTTACACTCAGGTTTGTGGTGTTCGCCCACACTGGGTTGAAGAGCCAGCAGACAGCAGATGGTACAAGACGTTTTATTCTTGGCGTCGTTTTCTTGGGATTATTTGCACGAAGGCCCTTTTAAGTTCTTGGAGGAGGTCCTCTTAATCTCTGGCGACTGTCCGTTAAAATCTGTAGGAAGAGAATCCTTGAATCTTTGGAGGAGGTTCTTTGAATATTTGGAGGAGGTTCTTTGAATATTGGAGGAGGTTCTTTGAATCTCTGGAGGAGGTTTTTTTTAATCTTTGGAGGAGGTTCTTTGAATCTTTGGAGGAGGTTCTTTGAATCTTTGGAGGAGGTTCTTTGAATCTTTGGAGGAGGTTTTTTGAATCTTTGGAGGAGGTTCTTTGAATCTTTGGAGGAGGTTCTTTGAATCTTTGGAGGAGGTTCTTTGAATCTTTGGAGGAGGTTCTTTGAATCTTTGGAGGAGGTTCTTTAAATCTTTGGAGGAGGTTCTTTGAATCTTTGGAGGAGATCCCTTGAACCTTTGAGTCTTTGGAGGAAGCCCCCTTTTTACTCTTAGGAGATGTCCTTTAAATCTTTGAAGGAAGTCTCTTAAATCTTTGGATTACTCCTCTCCTTCTTTGGAGGAGGACCTTTAAATATTTGAAGGAGGTCCTTCAAATCTTTGGAGGTTCTGAAAATCTTTGGGTTTCATGAGTGTTAAGGATTTTTACTATGTTGCCTCTTCCCTGTGTGGGGAGGAAGTGGTCGTTCCTGGTGGGGGAGAATGGGTCGTTAGCGACGTACGTCTGCGTGTGTTGGTCTGGTTGAAGACCAAGTTGGGCTCGTACAGCCACAACCAGTGAAAGAAGAGGGAAGCGGGCCGTTTGCGGTCACTGGCACTCCCTTCCTCCCTCAGTCACTGGCACTCCCTTCCTCCCTCAGTCACTGGCACTCCCTTCCTCCCTCAGTCACTGGCACTCCCTTCCTCCCTCAGTCACTGGCACTCCCTTCCTCCCTCAGTCACTGGCACTCCCTTCCTCCCTCAGTCACTGGCACTCCCTTCCTCCCTCAGTCACTGGCACTCCCTTCCTCCCTCAGTTACTGGCACTCCCTTCCTCCCACACTGTGCCAGGTTCGATGGCGGTGGCGGGTACTGCCTCGCCCCACCACAAGGGAGATGAAGGCAAGATTTACTTCACGTCTTTGACGCTTCTTTCTTCACTTCGGTGAAGGAAGGAGACTCGGTGGGCGAAGCGGGATAGTGCATTGTATACCTGGTTCAAGAAGTGACTCTTCCTTTTTTCAGGTTCGGTTTAAGTCAGTCGATTTGAGATGCTGTAAATGGGGAGATGGCCCTCCTCCTTCAACCATTGGTGTAATAAAATATGCAGCTAATTATTGTTCGCTAATTATCATTACTGGTAATCACTCCTCTAGGATGACCCAGCGTTTCAAAACGCAGAGGAACACCGTCAGCCAAATCTAATCCATAAAATCAACCTTGAACGCTACGTTCTTTCCCTATGAAGCTTTGTCTCGTATTAATGAGTCCCCCACACACACAGCTTTAAGGTGTATACAAGTTGTGATTGACTTCAGAAAGCAATCTCTTGACTACCATGAGTGTGTAGCCCCCTGTACTCTGGTTAAGACCTCGACACTTCGTATGATCTCATAAGTATACTTCGCCAGCAGGAGGGTGTGTGTGTGCATGTGGGTCTGGTCTTCCTTCCTCTAGTATGAGGTATGCTGAGGGAGCAAGACTTGACTGGCTACTGTCTGTCCTCACATGAGTGTGTAGTCCCCTGTACTCTGGTTAAGACCTCGACACTTCGTATGATCTTATAAGTGTACTTCGCCAGCAGGAGGGTGTGTGTGTGTGTGTGTGTGTGTGTGCATGTGGGTCTGGTCTTCCTTCCTCTAGTATGAGGTATGCTGAGGGAGCAAGACTTGACTGGCTACTGTCTGTCCTCACATGAGTGTATAGCCCCCTGTACTCTGGTTAAGACCTCGACACTTCGTATGATCTTATAAATGTAGGTCGCCAGCAGGAGTGTGTGTGTGTGTGTGTGTGTGTGTGTGTGGGTCTGGTCTTCCTTCCTCCAGTAAGATGTATGCTGAGGGAGCAAGACTTGACTGGCTACTGTCTGTCCTCACATGAGTGTGTAGTCCCCTGTACTCTGGTTAAGACCTCGACACTTCGTATGATCTTATAAGTGTACGTCGCCAGCAGGAGGGTGTGTGTGTGTGTGTGTGTGGGTCTGGTCTTCCTTCCTCCAGTAAGATGTATGCTGAGGGAGCAAGACTTGACTGGCTACTGTCTGTCCTCACGACTTAACGACCCATGGGAAGTTGTTCCCACCTGAAGCTTTCGTTCCTCTAGACTATGTTAGTCCTCCTCCTCCTCCTCCTCCTCCTCCTCCTCCGTCGTGTGGGTCACAACACAGGTGTCAAAGGTCACCCTTCATCTGAACGCTGGTGATCTTATCTTCCACCTAACCTGGGTCTCTGCAGCGACAAGGAATCTCTGACGAAGGCGCCAAGTGACTGTTTACCTGGCTTAAACTGGAGATATCTGTAGATGTCTTTATTCTGGGTTTCATAAAGACGTGGCTCACATCAGGAGGAGGAGGAGGAGGAAGAGGAGGAGGAGGAGGAGGAGGTGGAGGAGGAGGAGGAGGAGGAGGAGGAGGAGGAGGAGGAGAAGAAGAAAGAAGAAGTAAGAGGACACCTTTGATATAGGTGTCAGGAGAGAGAGAGAGAGAGAGAGAGAGAGAGAGAGAGAGAGAGAGAGAGAGAGAGAGAGAGAGAGAGAGAGAGAGAGAGAGAGAGAGAGAGAGAGAGAGAGGCACCCGTAGGTACTAAGAGGTTCACAGTGATGGGTCTAACAAAGAGGGGATGGTGGGGGCTGTGGTGTGTTGTCGTCGACCTGTGAGTATGTCATGTGTGTCGGCTAGCCTAGTGTACGTGGAGAGCAGGAAGCGAGGGGGTGATAGGAGGAGAGGAGGCCGGTGGTCGCTTCGCTTATCATTTAAGACAACAGCTACACCAATCATGAACCATCTCGTAACTACATCTGACCCACTTGACCTCAGCAGGATTATCGTGTGTGTGTGTGTGTGTGTGTGTGTGTGTGTGTGTGTGTGTGTGTGATGCTAGAGCTCCTCAAAAACCTCTGACTTTCTGCCCACACCTCAGACACATAGCACACCTCTGCCAATATGTATGTAGCTCACGCGATTCTTTCATTGTATTCGTACATCACAAGTTTCCTTCAGTCCCCCCTTGAGAACAGGACGGAGGATACGAGGGAAACTACCCGCGTATGGAACTAGCGACGGGTACAGGGTTGGAATCCCCCCTTCTCAACTTGTACTGTCACTTTTCCAAAAGACGGAACGGAAGAACGAATCAAGCAAGAAGGGTTCCCGGATGGTTCGTGGAGAGGGTGAGGTGGTGGTTGGGGGTGTGTGTCTGAATGTTCGTATGTGTAATCAGGATGAGAAGGGAGTAGGAAGTGCTATGGTTGAGGAACAAATCCTGCATGATCTGGATGGGGGTGTTAGGGGCCGAGAACATTGGAAAACGGGGGGGTAGTGGCACCTCTGCTGGATGAAGAACTATGAATAGAAATATCAAACAGTGCGGAATGAAAGCAGAGTCTACGAGCGATGATCAATTGTATTTTATCATATGTATATATTCATATATATGATGTATATTTTGTCATATTAATATATATATATATATATATATATATATATATATATATATATATATATATATATATATATATATATATATATATGTATGTATATTCCTGTGAATCCATAGTTACGACCAAACAAAGCAGACAGTGCTTGGCCTAGAAAGATTGGTGTTGGCCGGCGGGACGCTAGTGTGATGTTGGGATTTAAATAACTTTGCTAGGTGCTGACAGCACCTGATGATGAGGTGGATTGTCTCCACGAAACATGTCGTCGTGCCACATGTACACAAATATCTCATGTGAGATAAAATTGTATGAACTCCTACTGAAGTGTGCTTTCACCTTCATATATATATATTTTTTCATACTATTCGCCACCTCCCGCATCAGCAAGGCAGTGTCGAGAACAGAGGACTGAGCCATTGAGGGAATATCCTCACTTGGCCACCTTCTCTGTTCCTTCTTTTGGAAAATTAAAAGACGGGAGGGGAGGATTTCTAGCCACCAGCTCCCTCCCCTTTTAGTCGCCTCCTACGACACGCAGGGAATACGTGGGAGGTATTCTTTCTCCCCTATCCCCTATATATATATATATATATATATATATATATATATGGAGGATCTAAAGGACATTACCAGTGTAAATAGGACTGTGCTACCCAAAGTCTGTTGCTGCTCCCCCTCTGGTTTACCCTGTCATACATCATGGTTTGATCCTATGGCACGAAGGGGTACCTACCACCTGTGACAGGGTTTACCCCCTACGGTGGCTATACCTCGTCTGACGATGAACAAGAGGCAGGGGTTACTGCCAGGGGTCATTAAGGTCAGTATATGACCGGGGTCACTAAGGTCAGTATGTGACAGGGGACTAGTGTATGACAGGGTGACTTATGTCAGTACGTACGACAGGGAGGAAAAGGGGAGGAGAGGGAAGGGGGGGTGTTCAGCAGGGTGTCTGGGGCAGGCCTCCTAACCCCTGGCGTGAAGGGGGGGGGGGGGGGCAGGGGGTACAGTGCCCCTGTCAATACGAAGAAATGCCAGAACACACACACGAGTGACGTCATACGGTACATACGTCAGCCTCTCGAGCACGACGGTACGGACGATGATTGTTGTACCGTCGTGCTTCAGGACTATACCGTCGTGCTCCAGGACTGTACCATCGTGCTCCAGGACTGTATCGTCGTGCTCCAGGACTGTACCGTCGTGCTCCAGGACTGTACCGTGGTGCTCCAGGACTGTACCGTCGTGCTCCAGGACTGTACCGTCGTGCTCCAGGACTGTACCGTCGTGCTCCAGGACTGTACCGTCGTGCTCCAGGACTGTACCGTTGTGCTCCAGGACTGTACCGTCGTGCTCCAGGACTGTACCGTTGTGCTCCAGGACTGTACCGTCGTGCACCGGGACTGTACCGTCGTGCTCCAAGACTGTACCGTCGTGCACCGGGACTGTACCGTCGTGCTCCAGGACTGTACCGTCGTGCTCCAGTACTGCGCTGTCGTGCTCCAGGACTGTACCGTCGCAATCCAGTACTGTACCGTTGTGCTCCAGGACTGTACCGTCGTGCCCCAGGACTGTACCGTCGTACCCCAGAGATCAACAGTGTACCACTAGGTCCTCCGCCCCCCCAAACAAATGCCATTTTCCATCCCATGTCAGTAATTAGTAAATTGATAAAGAGTGCGTTGGTGTTGTGTGTTGTGTGTGTGTGTGTGTGTGTGTGTTGGCCGGGCCAAGCCTGGCCAAGCCGGGCCGAGCCGGGCCAGAACTGACCGTATATTGTCTTGATTATCCGGGAGGCGGCGCGCACTTCACGGCCGAGTGCGCCTAAATGAGACTGTCGAGTTGAGGCACACGCCTTCCGGAGGATTCCTGACACCACACGCCTCCTCCCTCCCCACGCCCCCTTCACCTCCCCTCCCTCCCCACGCCCCCTCCGCCGTCCCTCCCTCCCCACGCCCCCTCCGCCGTCCCTCCCTCTTCTCTCCTCCTCCTCCTCCTGGCCAAACCTGGCTCCCTCCGTCTCCCTCCCTCCTCCTCCCGAAGCCTGGATCCCTCCGCCGTCCCTCCCTCCCTCTGCTCCTCCTCCCGAAGCCTGGATCCCTCCGCCGTCCCTCCCTCCCTCTGCTCCTCCTCCTGAAGCCTGGCTCCCTCCGCCGTCCCTCCCTCCCTCCCTCCTCCCGAAGCCTGGCTCCCTCCGTCGTCCCTCCCTCCTTGTAAGGTCTTCCTCCTCCCTCTTGTGGCTTTTCCCACACCGTCCATTTTACCTGTCCAGCCACCCAACATTCCTCTATCTTCCTCCTCCTCCTCCTCCTCCTCCTCCTCCTCCTCCTCTTCCTCCTCCTCCTCCTCTTCCTCCTCCTCCTCTTCCTCCTCTTCCTCCTCTTCTTCTTCTTCTCCTCCTCTCAGTACCGTCGTGTCTCCTCCCCCCCGCTGGTTCGCTCAGCGGCCGCCAGCCTCATAATCTCCCCCCCTTCTCTCCCCTAGTGTCCTCTGCTTCTGACGACGCCCCTCCTCTCCCCAGGTCACCGTCTTCTCCCCAACCGTGTCGTCTTGTTGTTGTTGGGGAGTTCTCGTCGCCCCATCTGTCCTCGTGGTGACACACACACACACACACACACACACACACACACACACACACACACACACACACCTTCCTCCAAGCTGGCATCATCATATGCTTATCTCCCTATGCCTTATTCTGACATTTCTTCAGTGTATTCTATGTCCTGTAAGCTCCCCCACTTTTCACCTGTGTCTTTCTCCTTCATACCTTCGTACATACGTAACCTTACCTCCCCGCTGGACGATCCTATACCTGATAGCATTCGCCTTCGACCCCACACACACACACACACACACACACACACACACACACACACAGGCAGACATTTTCAAGTCTAAACCTATTCATTTTCTATCTCCAACTAAGCCAAGCCAAACCCCCTTTCTATCGGCTAATTCCATTTCAAAACATGTCTGCCATCACAACACTCTTGAACGCCCTCCTCTCTCTCTCTCTCTCTCTCTCTCTCTCTCTCTCTCTCTCTCTCTCTCTCTCTCTCTCTCTCTCTCTCTCCACCACCAACACACACGTAGCCATCTCCTCCAACAGCACCACCATCGACGACCCCCCAGGAAAACAAGTTCTCCAACACCTGTGGCTGAAAACCTCTCCCTCATCACCTGTCGCCCTACCACACACAATGGGTTTTAAGATACTCGCCCATCTAGACTCTCTCTCTCTCTCTCTCTCTCTCTCTCTCTCTCTCTCTCTCTCTCTCTCTCTCTCCTGGTTTCTACTAGTAGTAACACGACCCTTGGGTCACAACGGAACGTCCTTTGGATCTCTCTCTCTCTCTCTCTCTCTCTCTCTCTCTCTCTCTCTCTCTCTCTCTCTCTCTCTCTCTCTCTCCCTTGCTTTCTGCTAGTAGTCACGCGTACGTACGACCCTTGGTCACAACGGAACGACCTTTGGATACTGATGGTCTGGCGGGCCCTTTTTGACCTTCGTCAGGTCAGGTCACTCGACATCATATCCAAAGGTCGTACCGCCGTGCTGAAGGGTCGTAATGTCGTGCTTAAGGGTCGTAGCGTCGTGCTCAAGGGTCGTATCGTCGTGCTGAAGGGTCGTACCGTCGTGCTCAAAGGCTTGTACCGTCGTGTGCTCAAAAGTCGCACCGTCGTGCTCAAGGGGTCGTACCGTCGTGCTCAAGGGGTCGAACCGTCGTACTCCAAACGTTCCAGCCACTCACATATTTCCAAACGTTCCATCCACTCACATATTTCCAAACGCTCCAGCCACTCCCACATCTCCAAACGTTCCAGCCACTCCCATATCTCCAAACGTTCCAGCCACTCCCATATCTCCAAACGTTCCAGCCACTCCCATATCTCCAAACGTTCCAGCCACTCCCATATCTCCAAACGTTCCAGCCACTCCCATATTTCCAAACGTTCCAGCCACTCCCATATCTCCAAACGTTCCAGCCACTCCCATATTTCCAAACGTTCCAGCCACTCCCATATCTCCAAACGTTCCAGCCACTCCCATATCTCCAAACGTTCCAGCCCCTCCCATATCTCCAAACGTTCCAGCCACTCCCATATCTCCAAACGTTCCAGCCACTCCCATATCTCCAAACGTTCCAGCCCCTCCCATATCTCCAAACGTTCCAGCCACTCCCATATCTCCAAACGTTCCAGCCACTCCCATATCTCCAAACGTTCCAGCCACTCCCATATCTCCAAACGTTCCAGCCACTCCCATATCTCCAACCTGACGTGCAGGGTCGTCCTGGCCAGAGTGAGGTAAACACGTACATGAGATGTGGTGAGACGGACACGTCATCAGAGAGACATGGGGTTGGCTATTTGCGGACATGTGCGGGCAGAGTAGAGGCTGAAGTAATATATATATATATATATATATATATATATATATATATATATATATATATATATATATATATATATATATATATATATAACAATACTCTGAAATAACCAGGATTCGAACCCTGGACTTTTTGCGTGGTATTCGGGAACGCTAACTATATATATATATATATATATATATATATATATATATATATATATATATATATATATATATATATATATATATATATATTCCGAATAAAGTACGTTTACAAGGTTGGGTTGGTTAGGACCATAATGGACCCAAGTCACTCATGATGCAACCCATCATATCAGGTCGGCCGCTGACAACAGTTACATAGATGTCATAACACATTAAAAACTAATCGGATTTCCCGCCATCAGCACTCAAGAATTATGAGATCCCAATCCAAAAAAAAAGAGGAAAAAAAATTTCCATTCAATTAATAAATTTTGGGAGAGCGACGGGTGATGGCCTCGAACTATAACTGACGTACCGGTTATGGAGATAAATTTGAGCAAATTTACTCATGATTTTTAGACTCACAAATTAACAAAAGGATTTTTAAATTTGATTTTTACTGATACAGAACAAACTGTGGGACCAGAAGGTTGTGTGAGATAAATCTAAGCAAATTTACTCTTGATTTTGAGACTCACAAATCAACAAAATAAAAACAAAGACATTTTTAAATTTGATTTTTACTGATAAATGAAAAACTGTGGGACCAGAAGGTTGTGTGAGATAAATTTGAGCAAATTTACTTTTGATTTTGAGACTCACAAATCAACAAAATAAAAACAAAGACATTTTTAAATTTGATTTTTACTGATAAAGGAAAAACTGTGGGACCAGAAGGTTGTGTGAGATAAATTTGAGCAAATTTACTTTTGATTTTTAGATACAAATCAACAAAAGGATTTTTAAATTTGATTTTTGCTGATATAGGAAAAACTGAGGGACCAGAAGGTTGTGTGAGTGTGTGTGTGGGGCAGCAGCAAGACAAAACTTACCAATACATACAACTGAACATTATTATGACGACAGCAAGTCATGAATAGGAAACCATTTGCATCTAAAACAAAAGATCTACAAGTCGTGAGATGAGCGGCAAGGGAATATCTTTGGGCAACCAATGTTTGCACGAAACCTACCAAGTACTTCATGTGTTCTATGACCCCGTAAAAGGCACAGATTATCTTCGACCTAACTTCAAGAAACAGCGGCTAATGCTATTCTCAAAATCTATAATTTTCCTTCTTTTCTTTCTTTTCTTTTATACTTCTTTCACGATAGTGCGGGGCAAATATATATATATATATATATATATATATATATATATATATATATATATATATATATATATATATATATATGCGTGTATGTATATACATGTGTATGTAGGTGGGCTGGGCCATTCTTTCCTCTGCTTCCATGCGCTACCCCGCTAACGCGGGAGACAGCGACAAAGTATAATGAATAGATAAATAATGTATATATATATATATATATATATATATATATATATATATATATATATATATATATATATATATGAAGTGAAAAAATAAAAGCTTACATTAGATAATAGAATATAAAAACACACACATAACCATTTGCATACACTATCAGTTCAGTTGGATGACCTTTGGTGCATATGGAGGAGAGTAGAGGGAATTACACTGGTGATGAAGAGGATTCAAAGCTAACACGAACATATTCAAATTATATTTTCCCTCCCTCCCTCTCTCTCTCTCTCTCTCTCTCTTCCGTGTGGTACGCAAAAAGTGTGAAGAAACTTTGCCTCGATCATAAAATAATATAAACATTTTTGAGAAGATAAATGTATGACGACTATATCGAAAATAAGTGATAAATTCATAGATGAAAATTCATAAAGATTTCAATAACTGGTATATTCAGGGCTAAAAAGCCCAGAAAAGGATTTTTAAAGTAACTGTTACATTCTAAAAGAAATATTGACATGAATATCTATAAATCAAAATATGTGATTATCAAAAACAGAAGTTCAATAACTCGTACATTTATCAAAGAAAATAAGTGTGATAAATGATGCAGTTCCTCATTTATTCGAAGCATGAACGAATATATGTATATATATATATATATATATATATATATATATATATATATATATATATATATATATATATATATATATCATTTTTTCTTTCTTTCTTTCTTCTTTACAGGGAAATAGTGCAAATGAGTGGGAGATGTATGAAAGAAAGAGGCAGGAGGTCAAGAGAAAGGTGAAAGAGGTGAAAAAGACAGCAAATAAGAGTTGGGGTGAGAGAGTATCATTAAATTTTGGGGAGAATAAAAAGATGTTTTGGAAGGAGGTAAATAAAGTGCGTAAGACATGGGAACAAATGGGAACATCAGTGAAGGAGGCTAATGGGGAGGTGATAACAAGTAGTGGTGATGCGAGAAGATGGGGATGGAGTGAGTATTTTGAAGGTTTGTTGAATGTGTTTGATGATAGAGAGGCATATATAGGGTGTTTTGGTCGAGGTGGTGTGCGAAGTGAGAGGGGTCAGAGAAAATGATTTGGTAAACGAGAGGTAGTAAAAGCTTTGCGGAAGATGAAAGCCGGCAAGGCAGCAGGTTTGGATGGTACTGCAGTGGAATTTATTAAAAAAGGGGGTGACGTGTGTTGTTGACTGGTTGGTGAGGATATTCATTGTATGTATGGCTCATGGTGAAGTGCCTGAGGATTGGCGGAATGCATGCATAGTGCCACTGTACAAAAGCAAAGGGGATAAAGGTGAGTGCTGAAATTTCAGAGGTATAAGTTTGTTGAGTATTCCTCGTAAATTATATGGGAGGGTATTGATTGAAAGGGTCAAGGCATGTACAGAGCATCAGATTGGGGAAGAGCAGTGTGGTTTCAAAAGTGGTAGAGGATGTGTGGATCAGGTGTTTGCTTTGAAAAATGTATGAGAAATACTTAGAAAAACAATTGGATTTGTATGTAGCATTTATGAATCTGGAGAAGGCATATGATAGAGTTGATAGAGATGCTCTGTGGAAGGTATTAAGAGTATATGGGGCGGGAGGCAAGTTGCTGGAAGCAGTGAAAAGTTTTTATCGAGGATGTAAGGCATGTGTACGAGTAGGAAGAGAGGAAAGTGATTGGTTCTCAGTGGAATGTCGGTTTACGGCAGGGGTGCGTGATGTCTCCATGTTTGTTTAACTTGTTTATGGATGGGGTTGTTAGGGAGGTGAATGCAAGAGTTTTGGAGAGAGGGGCAAGTATGCAGTCTGTTGTGGATGAGAGGGCTTGGGAAATAAGTCAGTTGTTCGCTGATGATACAGCGCTGGTGGCTGATTCGGGTGAGAAACTCCAGAGGTTGGTGACTGAGTTTGGTAAAGTGTGTGAAAGAAGAAAGTTGAGAGTGAATGTGAACAAGAGCAAGGTTATTAGGTACAGTAGGGTTGAGGGACAAGTCAATTGGGAAGGTAAGTTTAAATGGAAAAACTGGAGGAAGTGAAGTGTTTTAGATATCTGGGAGTGGATCTGGCAGCGGATGGAACCATGGAAGCGGACGTGAGTCACAGGGTGGGGGAGGGGGCGAATGCTCTGGAAGCGTTGAGGAATGTGTGGAAGTCGAGAACATTATCTC
>NC_092282.1:23285041-23315041 GCF_036320965.1 Panulirus ornatus
GAGATCTGCTTCCTCCCATTTTCTTTGGCATGATGACCCAACTCCATTGACGTACTGACCAACATATCAGTTTTCCATGATGCCTCAGCCCACACCTGGGGGTCTTCCTCAGCCCACATCTGGGGGTCTTCCTCAGCCCACACCCAGGGGTTTTCGTCAGCACAAACCTGGGGTCTTCCTCAGCCCACACCTGGGGTCTTCCTCAGTAAACCTGGGGTCTCCTTCAGCACACACCTGGGGTCATCCTCAGCGCACCCGGGGTCTTCCTCAGCACACCTGGCGTCTTCCTCAGCATACCTGGGGAGGTTTTCCTCAGTCCACACCTGGGGGTCTTCCTCAGCACACCTGGGGTCTTCCTCAGCCCACCGGGGTCTTCCTCAGCACACCTGGGGTCTCCCTCAGCACACACCTGGGGTCTTCCTCAGCACACCTGGTTTTTTTTCCTCAGTCCACACCTGGGGGTCTTCCTCAGCCCACACCTGGGGTCTTCCTCAGCATACCTGGGGAGGTTTTCCTCAGTCCACACCTGGGGGCTTTCCTCAGCACACCTGGGGTCTTCCGCAGCACACCTGGGGTCTTCCTCAGCCCACACCTGGGGTCTTCCTCAGCCCAAATCTGGGGTCTTCCTCAGCATACCTGGGGAGGTTTTCCTCAGCCCACACCTGGGGGTTTTCCTCAGCACACCTGAGGTCTTCCTCAGTAAACCTGGGGTCTTCCTCAGTAAACCTGGGGTCTTCCTCAGCCCACACCTGGAGATTTTTCCTCAGCCCACACCTAGGGTCTTCCTCAGCCCATACCAGGGATCTTCCTCAGCCCATACCGGTGGGTCTTCCTCAGCCAACACCAGGGGGTTTTCCCCAGCACACCTGGGGGTCTTCCTCAGCCCACACCTGGGGTCTTCCTCAGCCCACACCTGGGGTCTTCCTCAACAAACCTGGGGTCTTCCTCAGCACACCTGGGGTCTTCCTCAGCCCAAACCTAGGGTCTTCCTCAGCACACCTGGGGAGGTCTTCCTCAGCCCACACCTTGGGTTTTCCTCAGCCCACATCTGGGGGTTTTCCTCAATACACACCTGGGGGTCTCCCTCAGCCCACACCTGGGGGTTTTCCTCAGCACACCTTGGGTCTTCCTCAGCCCACCGGGGTCTTCCTCAGCTAACCATCCCATCTGGCTGGTGAAGGGGCTTATCATTCCATCTGGCTGGTGATAGGACTAACCATCCCATCTCCTTGGAGATGGGGCTAACCATCCCATCTCCCTGGTGATGGGACTACCCATCCCATCTAGGTGGTGATGGGGCTAACCATCCCATCTAGGTGGTGATGGGGCTAACCATCCCATCTAGGTGGTGATGGGGCTAACCATCCCATCTCCCTGGTGATGGGACTACCCATCCCATCTTCATGGTGATGGGGCTAACCATCCCATCTCCCTGGTGATGGGACTACCCATCCCATCTAGGTGGTGATGGGGCTAACCATCCCATCTAGGTGGTGATGGGGCTAACCATCCCATCTAGGTGGTGATGGGGCTAACCATCCCATCTCCCTGGTGATGGGACTAACCACCCCATCACGTCTTTACGTCCATCCTCTCTACTCTCTAAACCCCTGGTGTCAGCTGTGTGTGTGTGTGTGTGTGTGTGTGTGTGTGTGTGTGTGTGTGTGTGTGTGTGTGTACTGTCAGCAGTGTCAGGTCTAACAGTTCTAGCAGGAAGGTGTCAGCAAATCTGACAGTATCTCAGCGTTGTTTGCCCAGCGTCAGCCAAACAGATAGAGCTGACGTACGCCTCGACCAGTTCTAAGACCGAACCAGCTTCATCCAAGCGTCAGCCACACACAGAGTAGCATAGCCCGTAATTACAGCGTCAGCAGGGCCATAATCTGTTGTCAGCACAGGTTCCAGCCGAGCGTCAGCGCAACATAAGGGGTGACAGCTTGGTGGGGGGGGGGGGGGGGGGGGGGGGGCTGGGCTGGGATGGTCGGCGGGACCACGGTCGACCAGACGAGTCGACTGGAAAATCGACCAAGTATGTACCTTCCCTCCCTTCTCTCTCTCTCTCTCTCTCTCTCTCTCTCTCTCTCTCTCTCTCTCTCTCTCTCTCTCTCTCTCTCTCTCTCTCTCTCGAACTCAGCACCCCCTCCCTCCCTCCGTGCCCCCCCCCCCTCTCTCTCTCTCTCTCTCTCTCTCTCTCTCTCTCTCTCTCTCTCTCTCTCTCTCTCTCTCTCTCGAGCTCAGCACCCCCCCTCCCTCCCCCCCCCCTCTCTCTCTCTCTCTCTCTCTCTCTCTCTCTCTCTCTCTCTCTCTCTCTCTCGAGCTCAGCACTCCCTCCCTCCCTCCCTCCAGCGGACGGGTCCCTCCTCCCTCCTCCCTCCCTCCCGAGCCTCGGTCAAGTATCGTTTTATTCGCTATCCAGTAATTTATTTTCTTGCCGTATGCAAATGAGGTGGTTCACACAACCCTGGGTTTTATCTCCTTCCCCACCGGGGGAGCGCTTGGCCAGGCCCGGGCCAGGTCGCAGGTGCTATAAGTGAATTACATCATGGCATCGTTCAATAAACATTTTCCTTCATCGTATTGACCATATATATATATATATATATATATATATATATATATATATATATATATATATATATATATATATATATATATATATATAACTTTCTTCTTTCACACACTTTACCAAACTCAGTCACCAGCTTCTGCAGTTTCTCACATGAATCAGCCACCAGCGCTGTATCATCAGCGAACAACAACTGACATATTGGAAAGGATCACAATTTTGCGCGTGATCAAGATATTCCTATGAGTCCACGGGGGAAAATGAAACACGAAAAGTTCCCAAGTGCACTTTCGTGTAATAATCACATCACAAGACTGTTATATTTCTCTCTTGTGATGTGATTATTACACGAAAGTGCACTTTGGAACTTTTCGTGTTTCATTTTCCCCGTGGACTCATAGGAATATATATATATATATATATATATATATATATATATATATATATATATATATATATATATATATATCTTTCTTTCTTTCATACTATTCGCCATTTCCCGCATTAGTGAGGTAGCGTTAAGAACAGAGGACTGGGCCTTTGAGGGAAAATCCTCCTCACCTGGCCCCCTTCTCTGTTCCTTCTCTGGAAAAATAAAAAAAAAAAAAAAAAAGAGGGGAGGATTTCCAGCCCCCCGCTCCCTCCCCTTTTAGTCGCCTTCTACGACACGTGGAAAGTATTCTTTCTCCCCTATCCCCAGGGATAGTATATATATATATATATATATATATATATATATATATATATATATATATATATATATATATATATATATATATATATATATAATATCATATGTATATATATACATACATTATATATATATATATATATATATATATTCCACGACTTTTACAAGACTTTAATTACATAAAGATTTTTGGTATGAATTTGAGGTCTGACGTTCTTGGTGCCCGTCGTGTGTATGTATGAAAACCCATCAAAGTGATTTGACTTTGAAATCTTGTAAGTTGTACTCTCTCTCTCTCTCTCTCTCTCTCTCTCTCTCTCTCTCTCTCTCTCTCTCATTCCTTCATGATCACAAGTGGAATTGAACGAAGGTTATGGCGAGTCGTTGTTGTGAACGTCATGAGAACATCATGTGAACGTCATGTGAGCGTCGTATGAACATCATGTGAACGCCATGTGAAGAACATATGAACGCCCTGTGAAGAACATGTGAACGTCATATGAACATCATGTGAACGTCATGTGAAGAACATATGAACGCCCTGTGGAGAACAAGTGAACGTCATGTGAACGTTATGTGAACATCATGTCTCTCTGCACCTTACAGCAGGTGTCTGGGTCACGCACCATGTTGGGAGAACATTTCCATTTTCGCTTTGATTAATTCATATTTGCGTCTCTTTTTTTTTTCTTATGCAAATTAGTTGAGCGTAGACCTGAGAGTGAGACGAGGTGGTACGTGCACGAGGATTACGTACACGGGGTCCGAAAGATGACCTGTTTTACCTTGACCTTTTTTTTTTTTTCTGACCACAGTTTACGAACACCGTATGAAATCGTCTCCCAGAGCACTGTCCACACTATGAGGACTAAGGACGAGTACTGGAACCAGAAGGTCAGTACTGGAACCAGAAGGTCGGTACTGGAACCAGAAGGTCAGTACTGGAACCAGAAGGTGAGTACTGGAACCAGAAGGTGAGTACTGGAACCAGAAGGTGAGTACTGGAACCAGAAGGTCAGTACTGGAACCAGAAGGTCAGTACTGGAACCAGAAGGTCAGTACTGGAACCAGAAGGTCGGTACTGGAACCAGAAGGTGAGTACTGGAACCAGAAGGTCAGTACTGGAACCAGAAGGTCAGTACTGGAACCAGAAGGTCAGTACTGGAACCAGAAGGTCAGTACTGGAACCAGAAGGTCAGTACTGGAACCAGAAGGTCAGTACTGGAACCAGAAGGTCGGTACTGGAACCAGAAGGTGAGTACTGGAACCAGAAGGTCAGTACTGGAACCAGAAGGTCAGTACTGGAACCAGAAGGTCAGTACTGGAACCAGAAGGTCAGTACTGGAACCAGAAGGTCAGTACTGGAACCTGAAGGTGAGTACTGGAACCAGAAGGTCAGTACTGGAACCAGAAGGTCGGTACTGGAACCAGAAGGTGAGTACTTCCGTCTTCTAACACACTGGACGCTACTTGTTAGAACGGATCAACTGTGAGGGTTCCAAACTCCCCCTTTAGGTACGCCAGGTGGCAAGAAACGAATCCACCACACACACACACACAGAGCACCAGACCACTGGGTCTTCCCAGCGACTCTGTCCAGACAGAGGAACAGAATAGATTTCTATTGTGGTCGGAGCAGAAAGACATAATGATTTTCCCCAAAGAGACAGGTAGGTAGACCTGTATGTACATTTTATCGTAGAGCTAAAGAAGGGCAACTACGTTAATCGTGGATTTGGAGCGAGGTATGGTTCAGATTTATGCTTAAAACGCATCTGCTTTCAACTACTTTAACTTGTGAATCTTGGCGAAAGGGAAGAAAATGCTTCTCCATCTTGTTCCAGGTAATTCGTGTGCCCATAAGTTTATGTTCCATCTCTAAGTACCTCGTTAGGTCAAGCCCTTAACGATTCTAATGAATACCTGTATCAAACTTCCCATTTTCTAGACGAAAGAGATTAAATTCGTTCAGTCGGCTCCCTCTGGAGTGCGCTACGTTGCGGGTGCAGGTCACGTTGGGCGAGGCTGCCACACCGTCAGATGGCAAGAGGATTACAGTGTCATCCCTCATGCTACAGGAACATTACAGAAACATCTTAGGTCTAATTGATTAAATGTATGTAACATGAACTTCACCTCATTTGCATTGTCTTTGTAAAAAAAGAATCATGTGAATATATTTTCAATTGAACTGCCAGCCATGTGCTCCAGAAAGCCAGCAACAAATGCAATAATGAAAAAAATTAATACGATATATATATATATATATATATATATATATATATATATATATATATATATATATATATATATATATATATATATATATATATATATATTCCTGTGAGTCCACGGGGGAATGAAACACGATAAGTTTCCAAGTGCACTTTCGTGTCATAATCACATCATCAGGGGAGACACAAGAGAGAAATATAACAGTCAGTTGATGTACAACGAAGGACGTCACTGTGGCCTCTGGTGAGCTGGTCAACATTATAACGTAATGTAAACATCAAAGAAAACGTCATTTTAACGAAGACTTGCTACGAAATGGAAGAGAGTGATACGATTAATGACCTTAATTAGTACGATAGTTAAGGCATAACTAATGTCCCTCACATATCTGTGGGATGAGTAATATTACGTTGTTATGAAGGTCTTAATGTTTAACATCTGCCTCCCCAGCAGCAGACCCCAAGATTCGAACACTGAACCGAGTAAACTAAATTACGTAGCGAATCAAATATCACTACTGACCTCTTTTTTCAAAACACTATAAACTGTAGATATCTATAAGAACAACGAACATTAGAATACCACAAAGACCAGTGTTTCTAATCTATATAATATTATTATTTGAATTACTATGTAGAGATGATGTGTTTCGAACCTGAAGAGACCCGGTTTCGAATCTGTGTTTGAAGCTTCGTTATTCAGTACTAAGAAGTTCGGGTACCCAAGCCATAGTGTGTGTGTGTGTGTGTGTGTGTGTGTGTGTGTGTGTGTGTGGACTACAGCCATGTAACGAGACGTCCCGTGGGGGGGAAATGGAGTTAAGGAAGGTGTTTGTCACAGTAACGAACAGAGGGCGTCGTGCGACGTGCAGGGAATACGCGCGCTATAGCAAGCATCTCCACACCCGGATATAGACCGTGGTGAGGGCGGCCATAGAGGCGGAAGTCACCACATCCTACTTCATGAAGGGTAGAGATCAAAGATTTGTGTTCATCTCAAGAGAAAATATACAACTGGCACACACCTGGCTAATACTGGAACGATTATATATATATATATATATATATATATATATATATATATATATATATATATATATATATATATATATATATATATATATATTCCTATGAGTTCATGGGAAAATGAAACACGATAAGTTCCCAAGTGCACTTTCGTGTCATAATCACATCATCAGGGGGCATATATAAAAATTCGTGCCCACGATAGACCATCAAACCCAAGCTATATTTCCCTATATAAACCACATACATCCTACCTATTAAGATAGCTTCAACACACTCATCATATACCCAGAAGTTGAAAACGTATCTTATCTCTAAACAGTAGATTAAGATACACCTGATACATGCTCATATAACCAGTTCGTACAGATAACATTTAAGATAGTGGTCATCAATATTGGTCTAATTATGGCAAAAGATAATCGCGAGATGAGATGAATTCACTTTGAAGATAAAACCTGCCACAGATGGTGTTAAAAAGGCATTTAAGTACGCCACACACACACACACACACACACACACACACACACACACACATCAATATATATATATATATATATATATATATATATATATATATATATATATATATATATATATATATATTTTTATATATATATATATATATATATATATATATATATATATATATATATATATATATATATATATATAACAAACTGATATAAAAGTTCAGAAAACGTATGGAAGGTTTAAATGATAAACAGAAAATAATGGTCAACAAGGACACGATATATATATATATATATATATATATATATATATATATATATATATATATATATATATATATATATATATATATATATATAATTGATATGAAATACAGCAAACAGTATGAAAGGCAAACAAAGGTAGGTAAACAAGAATAGGTGAAGTGTGAAGTAAATAAGCAAAGCAGGTGTTAAGTTAAACAAGATCAGCAGGTGAGGAGGTAGACAAATTCATCAGGCAAACAAGATCAGCAGGTGTGGAGGTAAGCAAACTTAACAGGTAAACAAGATCAGCAGGTGCGGAGGTAAACAAATTCAGCAGGTAAACAAGATCAGCAGGTGCGGAGGTAAACAAATTCAGCAGGTAAACAAGATCAGCATGTGTAGAGGTAAAAAAAATCCGCAGGTGTGGAGGTTAACAAGATCGGCAGGTGTAGAGGTAAACAAGATCAGCAGGTGTGGAAGTAAACAAATTCAGCAGGTAAACAAGATCAGCAGTGGAGGTGAACAAATTCAGCAGGTAAACAAGATCAGCAGGTGTGAAGGTAAACAAATTCAGGTGTGGAGGTAAATAAATTCAGCAGGTAAACAAGATCAGCAAGTGCGGAGGTAAACAAGATCAGGAGGTGTGGAGGTAAACAGAAGCAGCAGGCAAACATAATCAGCAAGTGTGGAGGTAAACAAAATCAGCAGATAAACAAGATCAGCAGATGTGGAGGTAAACAAAATCAGCAGGTAAACAAGATCAGCAGGTGTGGAGGTAAACAAAAAAGCAGGTAAACATATCAGCAGGTGTGGAGGTAAACAAATTCAGCAGGTAAATAAGATCAGCAGGTGTGGAGATAAACAAAATCAGCAGGTAAACAAGATCAGAAGGTGTGGAGGTAAACAAAATCAGCAGGTAAACAAGATCAGCAGGTGTGGAGGTAAACAGAATTCAGCAGGTAAACAAGATCAGCAGGTGTGGAGGTAAACAGAATTCAGCAGGTAAACAAGATCAGCAGGTGTGGAGGTAAACAGAATCAGCAGGTAAACAAGATAAGCAGGTGTTGAGGTAAACAGAATTCAGCAGGTAAACAAGATAATCAGGTGTGGAGGTAAACAGAATTCAGCAGGTAAACAAGATAGGCAGGTGTGGAGGTAAACAAATTCAGCAGGTAAACAAGATCAGCAGGTGTTGAGGTAAACAAATTCAGCAGGTAAACAAGATCAGCATGTGTGGAGGTAAACAGAATCAGCAGGTGTGAAGGTAAACAAAAATTCAGCAGGTAAACAAGATGAGCAGGTGTGCCTCACCATCGGGCCCGTCCAGGCCAGACCAGCAGGGCTGAAGGGTCGCCTTACCCGAGGGTGCGAGGGAGTAGTCGAGTACGTCTGGGGGGAGACAAGGGCGGTCAGTGCCTGGGGTGGCTATACGGGGGTTAAGGGGGGAGGGGACACTGTGTATAAGGGGGATCAAGGGGGACACAGTGTATATGGGGGATCAAGGGAGACACAGTGTATAAGGGGGTCAAAGGGGAACACAGTGTATATGGGGGATCAAGGGGGACACAGTGTATATTTGGGGATCAAGGGGGAAACACAGTGTATATGATCAAGGGGGGGGGGGGGGACACAGTGCATATGTGGGATCAATGGGGACACAGTGGATAAGGGGGATCAAGGGGGACACAGTGTATATGGGGGATCAAGGGGGACACAGTGTATAAGGGGGATCAAGGGGGACACAGTGTATATGGGGGATCAAGGGGGACACAGTGTATAAGGGGGATCAAGGGGGACACAGTGTATAAGGGGGATCAAGGGGGACACAGTGTATAAGGGGGATCAAGGGGGACACAGTGTATAAGGGGGATCAACGGGGACACAGTGTATATGGGGGATCAAGGGGGACACAGTGTATAAGGGGGATCAAGGGGGACACAGTGTATAAGGGGGATCGAGGGGGACACAGTGTATAAGGGGGATCAAGGGAGACACAGTGTATAAGGGGGATCAAGGGGGACACAGTGTATAAGGGGGATCAAGGGGGACACAGTGTATAAGGGGGATCAAGGGGGGACACAGTGTATAAGGGGGATCAAGGGGGACACAGTGTATAAGGGGGATCAAGGGGGACACAGTGTATAAGGGGGATCAAGGGGGACACAGTGTATAAGGGGGATCAAGGGGGACACAGTGTATAAGGGAGATCAAGGGGGACACAGTGTATAAGGGGGATCAAGGGGGACACAGTGTATAAGGGGGATCAAGGGGGATACAGTGTATATGGGGGATCAAGGGGGACACAGTGTATAAGGGGGATCAAGGGGGACACAGTGTATATGGGGGATCAAGGGGGACACAGTGTATAAGGGGGATCAAGGGGGACACAGTGTATAAGGGGGATCAAGGGGGACACAGTGTATAAGGGGGATCAAGGGGGACACAGTGTATATGGGGGATCAAGGGGGACACAGTGTATATGGGGGATCAAGGGGGACACAGTGTATAAGGGGGGAAACATTGGGAGTTAGTGTTAAGGGGACACACACAGAGGTGGGCAATAACACTAACTATTAGTTTGATAAGATGTTCAGTGTTAGGGTTCAGGGCCAGAGGAAGACAAGGGAGGATAGTGACAGAGGAAGACAAGGGAGGATAGTGACAGAGGAAGACAAGGAAGGATAGTGACAGAGGAAGACAAGGGAGGATAGTGACAGAGGAAGACAAGGGAGGATAGTGCCAGAGGAAGACAAGGGAGGATAGTGCCAGAGGAAGACAAGGGAGGATAGTGCCAGAGGAAGACAAGGGAGGATAGTGCCAGAGGAAGACAAGGCAGGATAGTGACAGAGGAAGACAAGGCAGGATAGTGACAGAGGAAGACAAGGCAGGATAGTGACAGAGGAAGACAAGGCAGGATAGTGACAGAGGAAGACAAGGCAGGATAGTGACAGAGGAAGACAAGGCAGGATAGTGACAGAGGAAGACAAGGCAGGATAGTGACAGAGGAAGACAAGGCAGGATAGTGACAGAGGAAGACAAGAGAGGATAGTGACAGAGGAAGACAAGAGAGGATAGTGACAGAGGAAGACAAGGCAGGATAGTGACAGAGGAAGACAAGGCAGGATAGTGACAGAGGAAGACAACGTGGGGTCAGGATCCCGAGTTGTGGGAGGACAAGGTAAGAAGTGGGTGCCCACTGAGAAGACTGACCCCACTCTTGTGTGCACTGACCCCACTCTTGCGTGCACTGACCCCACTCTTGCGTGCACTGACCCCACTCTTGTGTGCACTGACCCCACTCTGGCGTGCACTGACCCCACTCTTGTGTGCACTGACCCCACTCTGGCGTGTACTGACCCCACTCTTGCGTGTACTGACCCCACTCTTGCGTGCACTGACCCCACTCTTGTGTGCACTGACCCCACTCTTGCGTGCACTGACCCCACTCTTGCGTGCACTGACCCCACTCTTGTGTGCACTGACCCCACTCTGGCGTGCACTGACCCCACTCTTGTGTGCACTGACCCCACTCTTGCGTGTACTGACCCCACTCTTGCGTGTACTGACCCCACTCTTGCGTGCACTGACCCCACTCTTGTGTGCACTGACCCCACTCTGGCGTGCACTGACCCCACTCTTGTGTGCACTGACCCCACTCTTGCGTGTACTGACCCCACTCTGGCGTGCACTGACCCCACTCTTGTGTGCACTGACCCCACTCTGGCGTGCACTGACCCCACTCTGGCGTGCACTGACCCCACTCTTGTGTGCACTGACCCCACTCTTGCGTGTACTGACCCCACTCTTGCGTGTACTGACCCCACTCTTGCGTGCACTGACCCCACTCTTGTGTGCACTGACCCCACTCTGGCGTGCACTGACCCCACTCTTGTGTGCACTGACCCCACTCTTGCGTGTACTGACCCCACTCTGGCGTGCACTGACCCCACTCTTGTGTGCACTGACCCCACTCTGGCGTGCACTGACCCCACTCTTGTGTGCACTGACCCCACTCTTGTGTGCACTGACCCCACTCTTGCGTGCACTGACCCCACTCTGGCGTGCACTGACCCCACTCTTGTGTGCACTGACCCCACTCTTGTGTGCACTGACCCCACTCTTGCGTGTACTGACCCCACTCTTGCGTGCACTGACCCCATTCTTGTGTGCACTGACCCCACTCTTGCGTGCACTGACCCCACTCTTGCGTGTACTGACCCCACTCTTTCGTGCACTGACCCCACTCTTGCGTGCACTGACCCCACTCTTGTGTGCACTGACCCCACTCTTGCGTGTACTGACCCCACTCTTGCGTGCACTGACCCCACTCTTGCGTGTACTGACCCCACTCTTTCGTGCACTGACCCCACTCTTGCGTGCACTGACCCCACTCTTTCGTGCACCTACGTTAGTATTGTATCATCTGAGGTCTTACTGTATTATCATCCACAGTCATACTATATCATCCGCCTTCTTATTGTATCATCCATCTTCGTTCTGTATCATCCACCTTATCACTGTATCATCCACCTTCCTACTGTATCATCCACCTTGACTCTACATCATCCACTTTCGTACTGTATCATCCACCTTGGCTGTACATCATCCACTTTCGTACTGTATAATCCACCTTGACTCTACATCATCCACCTTCGCACTGAATCATCCACCTTGGCCCTACATCATCCACCTTCCTATTGTATCATCCACCTTCGTGCTGTATCATCCACCTTCCTATTGTATCATCCACCTTCGTACTGTATCATCCACCTTCGTGCTGTATCATCCACCTTCGTGCTGTATCATCCACCTTCGTGCTGTATCATCCACCATCGTACTGTATCATCCACCTTCGTACTGTATCATCCACCTTCGTGCTGTATCATCCACCTTCGTGCTGTATCATCCACCTTCGTACTGTATCATCCACCTTCGTACTGTATCATGCAGATTCGTGATCCATCCTCTATTTTCGTGGTTTATCAAATATCTTGATATTCGTGTGGCAACCTGGACGCTTCCTGATGTAGTAAGTGGTGGCTTAACGTATTTTGCCCAGAGAGAGAGAGAGAGAGAGAGAGAGAGAGAGAGAGAGAGAGAGAGAGAGAGAGAGAGAGAGAGAGAGAGAGAGAGTGTGTGTGTGTGTGTGTGTGTGTGTGTGTGTGTGTGTGTGTGTGTGTGTGTGTGTGGTTGGATGAGTCCCATGGTGCTGCTTTAGGAGAGAGAGAGAGAGAGAGAGAGAGAGAGAGAGAGAGAGAGAGAGAGAGAGAGAGAGAGAGAGAGAGAGAGAGAGAGAGAGAGAGAGAGACCTCAGAAGTGGTCGCTAGATGTGTATCTATATCGAATAAATTGGAAATATGGCAAATAAATGATAACTTATGGAAGGAAACAATTATATGGAATACACACGAGAAAAGATGAATGATAAATGAATAATAATCAGCAAAAATGAACAATATTCATCGAAATCAATATTTCTTTAAGTATAATTGGACGATTAGGAGAAATCGTAGAATCAAGCTAAACGAAAGACCAAAATAATGAAAATGTAAGACGAGCGAAAAACGGGAAATACAACACTGAGTTTAAAAAGTGACAAATATACACATTACGAATCACTAGAACACGAAAGCATCTGGAAAACAACGATAAGAAAAGAGACGAACGATAAACTATGCAACGAATGGCTGGACATAGAAAAATAAGAAACAAAGATTTTGGTTTAAAAAAATAGGGGGAAAATATATATATATATATATATATATATATATATATATATATATATATATATATATATATATATATATATATATATATGTATATATATATATATATATATATATATATATATATATATATATATATATATATATATATATATATATATATATATATATATATATATATATAGGCGTTGCAAGTGGATGAGGAAGGTCAGAAAGGGGGTGGACTTGGATGACCATAAGGTCGTGGATGGTATTGGAAATAGGGAGGTGGTGTTGGAGCGAACCAACTTAATAGGGCAAAGTCCAGACGAAATAGGGAGGGGGTGTAGACATTAAGATTTACAATGAACACAATATATTTTGTCTTGTGACTAATTATGATGATATGGACGTAAATCAAGACACCCCACCCCCCTTTCCCAAGGCTCCCATGTCCATTAATATACTTTCAAAATAAGTTCTGATCCTACACCAATTTTTTTGCAACGTGGATCACGCAGCACACGTGTGTGTGTAGGGTGTGTGTGTGTGTGTGTATTGATACACAGGTGACAACCCCAACCCCAACCCCCCCAAAAAAAGAAATACACTTGGGTGTACTGGTATACCCTTCAAACCACTTGGGTGTACTGGTATACCCCCCAAACACTTGGGTGTACTGGTATACCCCTCAAACCACTTGGGTGTACTGGTATACCCCCCAAACACTTAGGTGTACTGGTATACCTCCCAAACACTTGGGTGTACTGGTATACCCCCCAAACACTTTGGTGTACTGGTATACCCCCAAACCACTTGGGTGTACTGGTATACCCCCCAAACACTTGGGTGTACTGGTATACCCCCCAAACCACTTGGGTGTACTGGTATACCTCCCAAACACTTGGGTGTACTGGTATACCCCCCAAACCACTTGGGTGTACTGGTATACCCCCCAAACCACTTGGGTGTAACTGGTATACCTCCCAAACCCTTGGGTGTACTGGTATACCCCCCAAACCACTTGGGTGTACTGGTATACCCACCCAAACACTTGGGTTTGTACTGGTATACCCCTCCAAACACTTGGGTGTACTGGTATACCCCCCAAACACTTGGGTGTACTGGTATACCCTCCAAACACTTGGGTGTACTGGTATACCCCCCAAACACTTGGGTGTACTGGTATACCCCCCAAACACTTGGGTGTACTGGTATACCCCCCAAACACTTGGGAGTACTGGTATACCCCCCCAACACTTGGGTGTACTGGTATACCCCCAAACACTTGGGTTGTACTGGTATACCCCCCAAACACTTGGGTGTACTGGTATACCCCCAAACACTTGGGTGTATGGTATACCCCCCAAACACTTGGGTTGTACTGGTATACCCCCCAAACACTTGGGTGTACTGGTATACCCCCCAAACACTTGGTGTACTGGTATACCCCCAAACACTTGGGTGAACTGGTATACCCCCCAAACACTTGGGTGTACTGGTATACCTCCCAAACACTTGGGTTGTACTGGTATACCCCCAAACACTTGGGTTGTACTGGTATACCCCCCAAACCACTTGGGTGTACTGGTATACCTCCCAAACACTTGGTGTACTGGTATACCTCCCAAACACTTGGTGTACTGGTATACCTCCCAAACACTTGGTGTACTGGTATACCCCCCAAACACTTGGTGTACTGGTATACCCCCCAAACCACTTGGGTGTACTGTATACCCCCCAAACACTTGGTGTACTGGTATACCCCCCAAACCACTTGGGTGTACTGGTATACCTCCCAAACACTTGGTGTACTGGTATACCCCCAAACACTTGGGTGTACTGGTATACCCCCCAAACCACTTGGGTGTACTGGTATACCCCCCAAACCACTTGGGTGTACTGTATACCCCCCAAACCACTTGGGTGTACTGTATACCCCCCAAACACTTGGTGTACTGGTATACCTCCCAAACACTTGGGTTGTACTGGTATACCCCCCAAACACTTGGTGTACTGGTATACCCCCAAACACTTGGGTGTACTGGTATACCTCCCAAACACTTGGGTGTACTGTATACCCCCCAAACACTTGGTGTACTGGTATACCTCCCAAACACTTGGGTGAACTGGTATACCCCCCAAACCACTTGGGTGTACTGGTATACCCCCCAAACACTTGGTGTACTGGTATACCCCCAAACACTTGGGTGTACTGGTATACCTCCCAAACACTTGGGTTGTACTGGTATACCCCCAAACACTTGGGTGTACTGGTATACCCCCAAACACTTGGGTGTACTGTATACCCCCCAAACACTTGGTGTACTGGTATACCTCCCAAACACTTGGTGTACTGGTATACCTCCCAAACACTTGGGTGAACTGGTATACCCCCCAAACACTTGGTGTACTGGTATACCCCCAAACACTTGGGTGTACTGGTATACCTCCCAAACACTTGGGTGTACTGGTATACCTCCCAAACACTTGGGTGTAACTGGTATACCCCCCAAACACTTGGTGTACTGGTATACCCCCAAACACTTGGGTGTACTGTATACCCCCCAAACACTTAGGTGTACTGGTATACCCCCAAACACTTGGGTGTACTGGTATACCCCCCAAACCACTTGGGTGTACTGTATACCCCCCAAACACTTGGTGTACTGGTATACCCCCAAACACTTGGGTGTAACTGGTATACCCCCCAAACACTTGGTGTACTGGTATACCTCCCAAACACTTGGTGTACTGGTATACCCCCAAACACTTGGGTGAACTGGTATACCCCCCAAACACTTGGGTGTACTGGTATACCCCCAAACACTTGGGTGTACTGGTATACCCCCAAACACTTGGGTGAACTGGTATACCCCCCAAACACTTGGGTGAACTGGTATACCCCCCAAACCACTTGGGTGTACTGGTATACCTCCCAAACACTTGGTGTACTGGTATACCCCCCAAACACTTGGTGTACTGGTATACCCCCAAACACTTGGGTGAACTGGTATACCCCCCAAACACTTGGGTGAACTGGTATACCCCCCAAACACTTGGTGTACTGGTATACCCCCCAAACACTTGGTGTACTGGTATACCCCCAAACACTTGGGTGTACTGGTATACCCCCCAAACACTTGGGTGAACTGGTATACCCCCCAAACCACTTGGGTGTACTGGTATACCCCCAAACACTTGGGTGAACTGGTATACCCCCCAAACACTTGGGTGTACTGGTATACCCCCAAACACTTGGGTGTACTGTATACCCCCCAAACACTTGGGTGTACTGGTATACCCCCAAACACTTGGGTGAACTGGTATACCCCCCAAACACTTGGGTGAACTGGTATACCCCCCAAACACTTGGGTGAACTGGTATACCCCCCAAACACTTGGTGTACTGGTATACCCCCCAAACACTTGGTGTACTGGTATACCCCCAAACACTTGGGTGAACTGGTATACCCCCCAAACACTTGGGTGAACTGGTATACCCCCCAAACACTTGGTGTACTGGTATACCCCCAAACACTTGGGTGTACTGGTATACCCCCAAACACTTGGGTGAACTGGTATACCCCCCAAACACTTGGGTGTACTGGTATACCCCCAAACACTTGGGTGTACTGGTATACCCCCAAACACTTGGGTGTACTGGTATACCCCCAAACACTTGGGTGTAACTGGTATACCCCCCAAACCACTTGGGTGTACTGGTATACCCCCAAACACTTGGGTGTACTGGTATACCCCCAAACACTTGGGTGTACTGGTATACCCCCAAACACTTGGGTGTACTGGTATACCCCCAAACACTTGGGTGTACTGGTATACCCCCCAAACACTTGGGTGTACTGGTATACCCCCAAACACTTGGGTGTACTGGTATACCCCCAAACACTTGGGTGAACTGGTATACCCCCCAAACACTTGGGTGTACTGGTATACCCCCCAAACACTTGGTGTACTGGTATACCCCCAAACACTTGGGTGAACTGGTATACCCCCCAAACACTTGGGTGTACTGTATACCCCCCAAACACTTGGGTGTACTGGTATACCCCCCAAACACTTGGGTGAACTGGTATACCCCCCAAACCACTTGGGTGTACTGGTATACCCCCAAACACTTGGGTGAACTGGTATACCCCCCAAACACTTGGTGTACTGGTATACCTCCCAAACACTTGGGTGTACTGTATACCCCCCAAACACTTGGGTGTACTGGTATACCCCCCAAACACTTGGGTGTACTGGTATACCCCCAAACACTTGGGTGTACTGGTATACCCCCCAAACACTTGGTGTACTGGTATACCCCCAAACACTTGGGTGTACTGGTATACCCCCCAAACACTTGGTGTACTGGTATACCCCCCAAACACTTGGTGTACTGGTATACCCCCCAAACCACTTGGGTGTACTGGTATACCCCCAAACACTTGGGTGTACTGGTATACCCCCCAAACACTTGGGTGAACTGGTATACCCCCCAAACACTTGGTGTACTGGTATACCCCCAAACACTTGGGTGAACTGGTATACCCCCCAAACACTTGGGTGTACTGGTATACCCCCCAAACACTTGGTGTACTGGTATACCCCCAAACACTTGGGTGAACTGGTATACCCCCCAAACACTTGGTGTACTGGTATACCCCCAAACACTTGGGTGTACTGGTATACCCCCCAAACACTTGGTGTACTGGTATACCCCCAAACACTTGGGTGAACTGGTATACCCCCCAAACACTTGGGTGTACTGGTATACCCCCAAACACTTGGGTGAACTGGTATACCCCCCAAACACTTGGGTGAACTGGTATACCCCCCAAACACTTGGGTGAACTGGTATACCCCCCAAACACTTGGTGTACTGGTATACCCCCAAACACTTGGGTGTACTGGTATACCCCCAAACACTTGGGTGAACTGGTATACCCCCCAAACCACTTGGGTGTACTGTATACCCCCCAAACACTTGGGTGTACTGGTATACCCCCAAACACTTGGGTGAACTGGTATACCCCCCAAACACTTGGGTGTACTGTATACCCCCCAAACACTTGGGTGAACTGGTATACCCCCCAAACCACTTGGGTGTACTGTATACCCCCCAAACACTTGGTGTACTGGTATACCTCCCAAACACTTGGTGTACTGGTATACCTCCCAAACACTTGGTGTACTGGTATACCTCCCAAACACTTGGTGTACTGGTATACCTCCCAAACACTTGGTGTACTGGTATACCTCCCAAACACTTGGGTGTACTGGTATACCTCCCAAACACTTGGGTGTACTGGTATACCCCCCAAACACTTGGGTGTACTGGTATACCCCCCAAACACTTGGGTGTACTGGTATACCCCCCAAACACTTGGGTGTACTGGTATACCCCCCAAACACTTGGGTGTACTGGTATACCCCCAAACACTTGGGTGTACTGGTATACCCCCAAACACTTGGGTGTACTGGTATACCCCCAAACACTTGGGTGTACTGGTATACCTCCCAAACACTTGGGTGTACTGGTATACCCCCAAACACTTGGGTGTACTGGTATACCTCCCAAACACTTGGGTTGTACTGGTATACCCCCAAACACTTGGGTGTACTGGTATACCCCCAAACACTTGGGTGTAACTGGTATACCCCCCAAACACTTGGGTGAACTGGTATACCCCCCAAACCACTTGGGTGTACTGGTATACCCCCAAACACTTGGGTGAACTGGTATACCCCCCAAACACTTGGTGTACTGGTATACCTCCCAAACACTTGGTGTACTGGTATACCTCCCAAACACTTGGTGTACTGGTATACCTCCCAAACACTTGGGTGAACTGGTATACCCCCCAAACACTTGGTGTACTGGTATACCTCCCAAACACTTGGTGTACTGGTATACCTCCCAAACACTTGGTGTACTGGTATACCTCCCAAACACTTGGGTTGTACTGGTATACCCCCAAACACTTGGGTGAACTGGTATACCCCCCAAACCACTTGGGTGTACTGGTATACCTCCCAAACACTTGGGTGTACTGGTATACCTCCCAAACACTTGGTGTACTGGTATACCCCCAAACACTTGGGTGTAACTGGTATACCCCCCAAACACTTGGTGTACTGGTATACCTCCCAAACACTTGGGTGTACTGTATACCCCCCAAACACTTGGTGTACTGGTATACCCCCCAAACCACTTGGGTGTACTGGTATACCTCCCAAACACTTGGGTGTACTGTATACCCCCCAAACCACTTGGGTGTACTGGTATACCTCCCAAACACTTGGGTGTACTGTATACCCCCCAAACACTTGGTGTACTGGTATACCTCCCAAACACTTGGTGTACTGGTATACCTCCCAAACACTTGGTGTACTGGTATACCTCCCAAACACTTGGTGTACTGGTATACCTCCCAAACACTTGGTGTACTGGTATACCTCCCAAACACTTGGTGTACTGGTATACCTCCCAAACACTTGGTGTACTGGTATACCCCCCAAACCACTTGGGTGTACTGTATACCCCCCAAACACTTGGGTTGTACTGGTATACCCCCAAACACTTGGGTGTAACTGGTATACCCCCCAAACACTTGGGTGAACTGGTATACCCCCCAAACACTTGGGTGTACTGTATACCCCCCAAACACTTGGTGTACTGGTATACCCCCAAACACTTGGGTGTAACTGGTATACCCCCCAAACACTTGGGTGTACTGGTATACCTCCCAAACACTTGGGTGTACTGGTATACCTCCCAAACACTTGGGTGTACTGGTATACCTCCCAAACACTTGGTGTACTGGTATACCTCCCAAACACTTGGGTGTAACTGGTATACCCCCCAAACCACTTGGGTGTACTGGTATACCTCCCAAACACTTGGTGTACTGGTATACCTCCCAAACACTTGGGTGAACTGGTATACCCCCCAAACACTTGGTGTACTGGTATACCCCCAAACACTTGGGTGTACTGTATACCCCCCAAACCACTTGGGTGTACTGGTATACCTCCCAAACACTTGGGTGAACTGGTATACCCCCCAAACACTTGGTGTACTGGTATACCCCCAAACACTTGGGTGTACTGGTATACCCCCAAACACTTGGGTGAACTGGTATACCCCCCAAACACTTGGGTTGTACTGGTATACCCCCAAACACTTGGGTGAACTGGTATACCCCCCAAACACTTGGGTGTACTGGTATACCCCCAAACACTTGGGTGTACTGGTATACCCCCAAACACTTGGGTGTACTGGTATACCCCCAAACACTTGGGTGTACTGGTATACCCCCAAACACTTGGGTGTACTGGTATACCTCCCAAACACTTGGTGTACTGGTATACCTCCCAAACACTTGGGTGTAACTGGTATACCCCCCAAACCACTTGGGTGTACTGTATACCCCCCAAACACTTGGTGTACTGGTATACCTCCCAAACACTTGGGTGTACTGTATACCCCCCAAACCACTTGGGTGTACTGGTATACCCCCCAAACACTTGGTGTACTGGTATACCCCCCAAACCACTTGGGTGTACTGTATACCCCCCAAACCACTTGGGTGTACTGTATACCCCCCAAACCACTTGGGTGTACTGGTATACCCCCAAACACTTGGGTGTACTGGTATACCCCCAAACACTTGGGTGTACTGTATACCCCCCAAACCACTTGGGTGTACTGTATACCCCCCAAACCACTTGGGTGTACTGTATACCCCCCAAACCACTTGGGTGTACTGGTATACCCCCCAAACCACTTGGGTGTACTGGTATACCCCCAAACACTTGGGTGAACTGGTATACCCCCCAAACCACTTGGGTGTACTGGTATACCTCCCAAACACTTGGGTTGTACTGGTATACCCCCCAAACACTTGGTGTACTGGTATACCCCCAAACACTTGGGTGTACTGTATACCCCCCAAACACTTGGTGTACTGGTATACCCCCCAAACCACTTGGGTGTACTGGTATACCTCCCAAACACTTGGTGTACTGGTATACCCCCCAAACCACTTGGGTGTACTGGTATACCCCCCAAACACTTGGTGTACTGGTATACCCCCCAAACCACTTGGGTGTACTGGTATACCTCCCAAACACTTGGGTGTACTGGTATACCCCCCAAACCACTTGGGTGTACTGGTATACCCCCCAAACACTTGGGTGTACTGGTATACCTCCCAAACACTTGGGTGTACTGGTATACCCCCCAAACACTTGGGTGTACTGGTATACCCCCCAAACACTTGGTGTACTGGTATACCTCCCAAACACTTGGGTGTACTGGTATACCCCCAAACACTTGGGTGTACTGGTATACCCCCAAACACTTGGGTGTACTGGTATACCCCCAAACACTTGGGTGAACTGGTATACCCCCCAAACACTTGGGTGAACTGGTATACCCCCCAAACACTTGGGTGAACTGGTATACCCCCCAAACACTTGGGTTGTACTGGTATACCCCCCAAACCACTTGGGTGTACTGGTATACCCCCCAAACCACTTGGGTGTACTGGTATACCCCCCAAACCACTTGGGTGTACTGGTATACCTCCCAAACACTTGGTGTACTGGTATACCTCCCAAACACTTGGTGTACTGGTATACCTCCCAAACACTTGGTGTACTGGTATACCTCCCAAACACTTGGTGTACTGGTATACCTCCCAAACACTTGGGTGTACTGTATACCCCCCAAACCACTTGGGTGTACTGGTATACCTCCCAAACACTTGGGTGTACTGTATACCCCCCAAACACTTGGTGTACTGGTATACCTCCCAAACACTTGGTGTACTGGTATACCTCCCAAACACTTGGTGTACTGGTATACCTCCCAAACACTTGGTGTACTGGTATACCTCCCAAACACTTGGTGTACTGGTATACCTCCCAAACACTTGGTGTACTGGTATACCCCCAAACACTTGGGTGTACTGGTATACCTCCCAAACACTTGGTGTACTGGTATACCTCCCAAACACTTGGGTGAACTGGTATACCCCCCAAACCACTTGGGTGTACTGTATACCCCCCAAACCACTTGGGTGTACTGGTATACCCCCCAAACACTTGGTGTACTGGTATACCCCCAAACACTTGGGTTGTACTGGTATACCCCCAAACACTTGGGTTGTACTGGTATACCCCCAAACACTTGGGTTGTACTGGTATACCCCCAAACACTTGGGTGTACTGGTATACCTCCCAAACACTTGGGTGAACTGGTATACCCCCCAAACCACTTGGGTGTACTGTATACCCCCCAAACCACTTGGGTGTACTGTATACCCCCCAAACACTTGGGTTGTACTGGTATACCCCCAAACACTTGGGTGTACTGGTATACCCCCAAACACTTGGGTGTACTGGTATACCCCCAAACACTTGGGTGTACTGGTATACCCCCAAACACTTGGGTGTACTGGTATACCCCCAAACACTTGGGTGTACTGGTATACCCCCAAACACTTGGGTTGTACTGGTATACCCCCCAAACCACTTGGGTGTACTGGTATACCTCCCAAACACTTGGGTGAACTGGTATACCCCCCAAACACTTGGTGTACTGGTATACCTCCCAAACACTTGGGTGAACTGGTATACCCCCCAAACACTTGGTGTACTGGTATACCCCCAAACACTTGGGTGTACTGGTATACCCCCAAACACTTGGGTGTACTGGTATACCTCCCAAACACTTGGTGTACTGGTATACCTCCCAAACACTTGGTGTACTGGTATACCTCCCAAACACTTGGGTGTACTGTATACCCCCCAAACCACTTGGGTGTACTGGTATACCTCCCAAACACTTGGTGTACTGGTATACCCCCCAAACACTTGGTGTACTGGTATACCCCCAAACACTTGGGTTGTACTGGTATACCCCCAAACACTTGGGTTGTACTGGTATACCCCCAAACACTTGGGTGTACTGGTATACCTCCCAAACACTTGGGTGTACTGGTATACCCCCAAACACTTGGGTGTACTGGTATACCCCCAAACACTTGGGTTGTACTGGTATACCCCCAAACACTTGGGTTGTACTGGTATACCCCCAAACACTTGGGTGTACTGGTATACCCCCAAACACTTGGGTTGTACTGGTATACCCCCAAACACTTGGGTGTACTGGTATACCCCCCAAACACTTGGTGTACTGGTATACCCCCAAACACTTGGGTGTACTGGTATACCCCCAAACACTTGGGTGTACTGGTATACCCCCAAACACTTGGGTGTACTGGTATACCCCCAAACACTTGGGTGTACTGGTATACCCCCAAACACTTGGGTGTACTGTATACCCCCCAAACACTTGGGTTGTACTGGTATACCCCCAAACACTTGGGTGTACTGGTATACCCCCAAACACTTGGGTGTACTGGTATACCCCCAAACACTTGGGTTGTACTGGTATACCCCCAAACACTTGGGTGTACTGGTATACCCCCAAACACTTGGGTGTACTGGTATACCCCCAAACACTTGGGTGTACTGGTATACCCCCAAACACTTGGGTTGTACTGGTATACCCCCAAACACTTGGGTGTACTGGTATACCCCCAAACACTTGGGTGTACTGGTATACCCCCAAACACTTGGGTGTACTGGTATACCTCCCAAACACTTGGGTGTACTGTATACCCCCCAAACACTTGGGTGTACTGTATACCCCCCAAACACTTGGGTTGTACTGGTATACCCCCAAACACTTGGGTTGTACTGGTATACCCCCAAACACTTGGGTGTACTGGTATACCCCCAAACACTTGGGTGTAACTGGTATACCCCCCAAACACTTGGTGTACTGGTATACCTCCCAAACACTTGGGTGTAACTGGTATACCCCCCAAACACTTGGGTGAACTGGTATACCCCCCAAACACTTGGGTGTACTGTATACCCCCCAAACCACTTGGGTGTACTGGTATACCCCCCAAACACTTGGTGTACTGGTATACCTCCCAAACACTTGGGTGTACTGGTATACCTCCCAAACACTTGGGTTGTACTGGTATACCCCCAAACACTTGGGTTGTACTGGTATACCCCCAAACACTTGGGTTGTACTGGTATACCCCCAAACACTTGGGTGAACTGGTATACCCCCCAAACACTTGGGTTGTACTGGTATACCCCCCAAACACTTTGGCGTACTGGTATACCCCCCAAACACTTGGTGTACTGGTATACCTCCCAAACACTTGGGTGTACTGTATACCCCCCAAACACTTGGGTTGTACTGGTATACCCCCAAACACTTGGGTGTACTGGTATACCCCCAAACACTTGGGTGTAACTGGTATACCCCCCAAACACTTGGGTGTACTGGTATACCCCCAAACACTTGGGTGTACTGGTATACCCCCAAACACTTGGGTGTACTGGTATACCTCCCAAACACTTGGTGTACTGGTATACCTCCCAAACACTTGGTGTACTGGTATACCTCCCAAACACTTGGTGTACTGGTATACCCCCCAAACACTTGGTGTACTGGTATACCCCCAAACACTTGGGTTGTACTGGTATACCCCCAAACACTTGGGTGTACTGGTATACCTCCCAAACACTTGGGTGTAACTGGTATACCCCCCAAACACTTGGGTTGTACTGGTATACCCCCAAACACTTGGGTTGTACTGGTATACCCCCAAACACTTGGGTTGTACTGGTATACCCCCCAAACACTTGGTGTACTGGTATACCCCCCAAACACTTGGGTGTAACTGGTATACCCCCCAAACACTTGGTGTACTGGTATACCTCCCAAACACTTGGGTGTACTGTATACCCCCCAAACACTTGGTGTACTGGTATACCTCCCAAACACTTGGTGTACTGGTATACCTCCCAAACACTTGGGTTGTACTGGTATACCCCCCAAACACTTGGTGTACTGGTATACCCCCCAAACACTTGGTGTACTGGTATACCCCCCAAACCACTTGGGTGTACTGGTATACCCCCCAAACCACTTGGGTGTACTGGTATACCTCCCAAACACTTGGTGTACTGGTATACCCCCCAAACCACTTGGGTGTACTGGTATACCCCCCAAACCACTTGGGTGTACTGGTATACCTCCCAAACACTTGGGTGTACTGTATACCCCCCAAACACTTGGGTGAACTGGTATACCCCCCAAACCACTTGGGTGTACTGGTATACCCCCCAAACACTTGGTGTACTGGTATACCCCCAAACACTTGGGTGTACTGTATACCCCCCAAACCACTTGGGTGTACTGGTATACCCCCAAACACTTGGGTGTACTGGTATACCCCCCAAACACTTGGTGTACTGGTATACCCCCCAAACACTTGGGTGTAACTGGTATACCCCCCAAACACTTGGGTGAACTGGTATACCCCCCAAACACTTGGTGTACTGGTATACCCCCAAACACTTGGGTGTAACTGGTATACCCCCCAAACACTTGGTGTACTGGTATACCCCCCAAACCACTTGGGTGTACTGTATACCCCCCAAACACTTGGTGTACTGGTATACCCCCAAACACTTGGGTGTACTGGTATACCCCCCAAACACTTGGTGTACTGGTATACCTCCCAAACACTTGGGTGTACTGTATACCCCCCAAACACTTGGTGTACTGGTATACCCCCCAAACACTTGGTGTACTGGTATACCCCCCAAACACTTGGTGTACTGGTATACCCCCCAAACACTTGGTGTACTGGTATACCTCCCAAACACTTGGTGTACTGGTATACCCCCCAAACACTTGGTGTACTGGTATACCCCCCAAACCACTTGGGTGTACTGGTATACCCCCAAACACTTGGGTGTACTGGTATACCTCCCAAACACTTGGTGTACTGGTATACCCCCAAACACTTGGGTGTACTGGTATACCCCCCAAACCACTTGGGTGTACTGGTATACCCCCCAAACACTTGGTGTACTGGTATACCCCCCAAACCACTTGGGTGTACTGGTATACCTCCCAAACACTTGGTGTACTGGTATACCCCCCAAACCACTTGGGTGTACTGGTATACCCCCCAAACCACTTGGGTGTACTGGTATACCCCCCAAACACTGGGTGTACTGGTATACCTCCCAAACACTTGGTGTACTGGTATACCTCCCAAACACTTGGTGTACTGGTATACCTCCCAAACACTTGGTGTACTGGTATACCTCCCAAACACTTGGTGTACTGGTATACCCCCAAACACTTGGGTGTACTGGTATACCTCCCAAACACTTGGTGTACTGGTATACCCCCCAAACACTTGGTGTACTGGTATACCCCCAAACACTTGGGTTGTACTGGTATACCCCCAAACACTTGGGTGTAACTGGTATACCCCCCAAACCACTTGGGTGTACTGGTATACCCCCAAACACTTGGGTGAACTGGTATACCCCCAAACACTTGGGTGTACTGGTATACCCCCAAACACTTGGGTGAACTGGTATACCCCCCAAACACTTGGGTTGTACTGGTATACCCCCAAACACTTGGGTGTAACTGGTATACCCCCCAAACACTTGGGTGTAACTGGTATACCCCCCAAACACTTGGGTGTACTGGTATACCCCCAAACACTTGGGTGAACTGGTATACCCCCCAAACACTTGGTGTACTGGTATACCCCCAAACACTTGGGTTGTACTGGTATACCCCCCAAACACTTGGTGTACTGGTATACCTCCCAAACACTTGGGTGTACTGGTATACCCCCCAAACACTTGGTGTACTGGTATACCCCCCAAACCACTTGGGTGTACTGGTATACCCCCAAACACTTGGGTGTAACTGGTATACCCCCCAAACCACTTGGGTGTACTGGTATACCCCCAAACACTTGGGTGTACTGGTATACCCCCCAAACCACTTGGGTGTACTGGTATACCTCCCAAACACTTGGGTTGTACTGGTATACCCCCAAACACTTGGGTGTACTGGTATACCCCCAAACACTTGGGTGTAACTGGTATACCCCCCAAACCACTTGGGTGTACTGGTATACCCCCAAACACTTGGGTGAACTGGTATACCCCCCAAACCACTTGGGTGTACTGGTATACCTCCCAAACACTTGGGTGAACTGGTATACCCCCCAAACACTTGGTGTACTGGTATACCTCCCAAACACTTGGTGTACTGGTATACCCCCAAACACTTGGGTGTACTGGTATACCCCCAAACACTTGGGTGTACTGGTATACCCCCCAAACACTTGGGTGTACTGGTATACCCCCAAACACTTGGGTTGTACTGGTATACCCCCAAACACTTGGGTGTAACTGGTATACCCCCCAAACACTTGGTGTACTGGTATACCCCCAAACACTTGGGTGTACTGGTATACCCCCAAACACTTGGGTGTACTGTATACCCCCCAAACACTTGGGTGTAACTGGTATACCCCCCAAACACTTGGGTGTACTGGTATACCCCCCAAACACTTGGGTGTACTGGTATACCTCCCAAACACTTGGGTGTACTGTATACCCCCCAAACACTTGGGTGTACTGTATACCCCCCAAACCACTTGGGTGTACTGGTATACCCCCAAACACTTGGGTGTACTGGTATACCCCCAAACACTTGGGTGTACTGGTATACCTCCCAAACACTTGGGTGAACTGGTATACCCCCCAAACACTTGGGTTGTACTGGTATACCCCCAAACACTTGGGTGTAACTGGTATACCCCCCAAACACTTGGGTGTACTGGTATACCCCCCAAACCACTTGGGTGTACTGGTATACCCCCAAACACTTGGGTGAACTGGTATACCCCCCAAACACTTTGGCGTACTGGTATACCCCCAAACACTTGGGTGTACTGGTATACCCCCCAAACCACTTGGGTGTACTGGTATACCTCCCAAACACTTGGGTGTACTGGTATACCCCCCAAACACTTGGTGTACTGGTATACCTCCCAAACACTTGGTGTACTGGTATACCCCCAAACACTTGGGTGTACTGGTATACCCCCAAACACTTGGGTGTAACTGGTATACCCCCCAAACACTTTGGCGTACTGGTATACCCCCCAAACACTTGGGTGTACTGTATACCCCCCAAACACTTGGGTGTACTGTATACCCCCCAAACACTTGGTGTACTGGTATACCTCCCAAACACTTGGTGTACTGGTATACCCCCCAAACACTTGGTGTACTGGTATACCCCCAAACACTTGGGTGTACTGGTATACCTCCCAAACACTTGGGTGTAACTGGTATACCCCCCAAACACTTGGTGTACTGGTATACCCCCAAACACTTGGGTGTACTGGTATACCTCCCAAACACTTGGTGTACTGGTATACCTCCCAAACACTTGGGTTGTACTGGTATACCCCCCAAACACTTGGTGTACTGGTATACCCCCCAAACACTTGGTGTACTGGTATACCTCCCAAACACTTGGTGTACTGGTATACCTCCCAAACACTTGGTGTACTGGTATACCTCCCAAACACTTGGTGTACTGGTATACCTCCCAAACACTTGGTGTACTGGTATACCTCCCAAACACTGGGTGTACTGGTATACCTCCCAAACACTTGGTGTACTGGTATACCCCCAAACACTTGGGTGTAACTGGTATACCCCCCAAACACTTGGGTGAACTGGTATACCCCCCAAACACTTGGTGTACTGGTATACCCCCCAAACCACTTGGGTGTACTGGTATACCTCCCAAACACTTGGGTGTAACTGGTATACCCCCCAAACACTTTGGCGTACTGGTATACCCCCAAACACTTGGGTGTACTGTATACCCCCCAAACACTTGGTGTACTGGTATACCTCCCAAACACTTGGTGTACTGGTATACCTCGCCAAGTATTGCGTGGTCTAGCTAGTGGTGACGGGCACACAAGCAGCCAATCCTCGGGAGCAAAAACCAAAGTAATACCTATAGAAGAAAGAAAGTGAACCGATATTGCGGCATAGGGCAAGCGAGTCAAGTTTTGATGTCAGCCCGTAAGAACAACTTTCAACTCAGCTCTGTCAGAACAGGAACGGTTGAACAATGGATTGGATGAAGAGATCGTCTTAGAGGAAGAGGAGATGAACGTCTCCATTCCCGCGAGAATAACCTCTGCTATGCGTCTGGCGGAGACAGAAACATCACCACAGAAGAGCCAGTAATTTATCCAAGGAAATTCAGATGAGAACATTCTCAAGTTATTCCAGTCAGCTTTGCTGAGGTACCAGTATTCATGGTTAGAAGGGGCTGCTGGAAGGGGAGATTCCGTCAGAATGGATACATTTACAAGAGTGTGATCAGATGAACCAATTGGAAGCGAGACGGTCTTTACAGCGAGATGGACTAGAGGTGAAAAACAAATCCAGAATATTAGGAGAATGGTCACAGCGGTCAGGTATATGGAGATAATTTGCTTTAAATCACTGAGAATGGAAAACGTGAGGACTTTACACCCTCCACCATCAGTATGGGAGGAAATCAACCATTCCCTATGGTGCAGGTTGAAATCTCCTGAGGTGGAGGATCTCGTCTTGTGGGTGAGAGGATGTCACAGTCTCATGGTAGGAGTTGAGACAGTCGAAGATGGATATAAAAACCAGTAGAATTAGGAGAGCAATAGGCGAGACAGAGGAAAAGTGTGGAGGTAGGAAGACAGACTTTGAGCCACATAACATCAGAGTTTGGAGACTTAAGGTCCTTGAGACGTGCAGACGTGAGTGGAAGTTATAGCTGAATATGAAAAAAAAAGGAACTAGTGAGAACATTATGAGACAATTGTGTCTCATAGAGAAGTAAGATGTTAGGAGAGATTACGGAACAGATGATGGCCAACGGAAGAGATGTGACTATAGTGAACAGGATGGAAGGGAAGGGCAATCAGAGAGAGGGACAGAGGTCGTGGAAGGGGCCAGCTACTACTACTACTACTACTACTGTCTGAGCCCTCCATCTCACTGTCACCCCAGGACCATGGAGACTAGAGGCCATAGGTTTCTTGAACCCTATTATGATAAACATTTGAAA
>NC_092282.1:23320041-23327541 GCF_036320965.1 Panulirus ornatus
ACCAGGGCAATAAGGGCCCCGACGTAGCTAAGGGTCGAGGGTCGGGGACCAGGGCAATAAGGGCCCCGATGTATCTAAGGGTCGAGGGTCGCGGGGGGATGTATGTATGGTGTGGGGTGTTAAAGGGGGACTATAGGGGAGGAGGTTAAGGGGCCGGGAGCGCGGAGATGAGAGGGGAAGGCGCAAGCCTGGGGTGAGGGAGAGAGACGATGTGTGTGTGTGTGTGTGTGTGTGTGTGTGTGTGTGTGTGTGTGTGTGTGTGTGTGGCGAGGCGGGGTAGGGAGCTAAGCTAAGGAATGCTGAGCAAGAGGAGAAGAGAAAGACGGACCTTACCACCATCTCCACCTCCTCCTCCTCCTCCACTTCTTCCCCACCTGAGCGATCGTAAGGCCTCGCCCTCCCCACACACACCCCAGAGAACCCCGTGTGCACAGCTCACAACAGGTAAGAACAGGCAGTAAAGCCTCTGCTTTAAATATCCGAGGGAGGGAGAGGGAGGAGGGGCCAGCTCATTTGCATACCAAGCCCCTCTTCCGAGACCAGCCTCTCCCAGTCCTGTGAATGAACTTGCCGCACACACTGTGCCTCCTCCTCCCAGCCACACGCGCCTCACTCATATATATATATATATATATATATATATATATATATATATATATATATATATATATATATATATATATATATTCTTATGAGTCCACGGGGAAATGGAGCACGATAAGTTCCCAAGTGCACTTTCGTGTAATAATCACATCATCAAGGGAGACACAAGAAAGAAATATAACAGTCAGGTGACATACAACGAAGAGACGTAGCTAAGACGCCCTTTAGTAAACAAGTGACGACCACGACGCGCTTGAGCCTTGAAGGGCCCTTATGGGGTGTGAGAGGAGGGAACATTCCTTTCCAATTCACCAGTTCCCTGCTCAAGGCTCTGTATATATATACCCCAGCGCTCCTAGGGTCGTCTTCTTTGGAGATATCCACTTTACTAAGCTTTACACAATGGTGGCTCTGTCATCTTATTCATCTGACGATGTACAACAAATAAAAAAGTAATGTTGCCTCTTTACTGTGCTTTATCATGCCCTATCTTTCTTTGAAAGAAATGTGGGATAGTATTAAAATTTCCTGCACCAGACAGCCTGGTCATAGACCATCAGGTCTTGTGTTATCTGTCCTTCCCATGTACTGTCCTCCAGCAGATAACCTGGTCATAGACCATCAGATCTTGTGTTATGTGTCCTTCCCATGTACTGTCCTCCAGCAGATAACCTGGTCATAGACCATCAGGTCTTGTGTTATCTGTCCTTCCCATGAATTGTCCTCCAGCAGATAACCTGGTCATAGACCATCAGGTCTTGTGTTATCTGTCCTTCCCATGTACTGTCCTCCAGCAGATAACCTGGTCATAGACCATCAGGTCTTGTGTTATCTGTCCTTCCCATGTACTGTCCTCCAGCAGATAACCTGGTCATAGACCATCAGGTCTTGTGTTATCTGTCCTTCCCATGTACTGTCCTCCAGCAGATAACCTGGTCATAGACCATCAGGTCTTGTGTTATCTGTCCTTCCCATGTACTGTCCTCCAGCAGATAACCTGGTCATAGACCATCAGGTCTTGTGTTATCTGTCCTTCCCATGTACTGTCCTCCAGCAGATAACCTGGTCATAGACCATCAGGTCTTGTGTTATCTGTCCTTCCCATGAACTGCTCTCCAGCAGAAAAATATTAATAACAAAGTTTAATCTGCTATAAATACAGCTAATGGCTAGACATGATTATTCGACCCTTGACGCAACTTGAATTTAAAGAACAACAGAGTGATGAGCCCTCACGAGTCTGTTCGTGATAGTGGAGAACAGACACTCATCATTGTGGTAGGAGGAGAAAGACATACAGATATCTGAAAAGAAGAAACCCTGTATACTTATCGTGTAATGTCAGTCGTGGATTTGAAGCGAAATATCTATCAGATCTATGCTTATATCTATCCCTGGTACTGCTTCCATCTATTTCAATCCGTGAATCATTGAAGGAAAAGGACTTCACCTCGTTCGAGGTATATAACGTTTATCCATGAGTCTATTGCCCATTACAACGAATGGAATCAGACGAGTCGATCCTCAAGTAGCGCGTTCGAATGAGATTATCGAAGCCTTTAATGATGTTGGAATTACCTGTATCGGATCATCTCTCAAACTTCTCCTTTCTCAGCGAAATCGATGGAATTGCCTCAGTCGGCTGTCATAGGACTGATGTCCCACAGTCCAGGAATCTACCTTGGTTGCTCGTCTCTGTATATTCTCTCCTTTCTGTCTATGTCTTTCCTTGAATAAGGTGACTAACACTGAACACAATTTCCTCAAGATGAGGGGAAAACATGAAGGGGAGGTGTCAAGTGTGAGGATGATTTCCCCGACACTTAATTTCAAAGGTCCTTTGAATGCAAGAATTCTGTTCGTCCCATTTACCGTTTCTATACATTGCTTTCTTGACGGCAGGTCACCTGATTCTATATCACACCCAAGTCCTTTTCCTCACTGACCTTTTGTGGCTGTACGGAATTCATAGCGCACCTTGCTTCTTTTCTTTTCATTTGTACTCATGATATGTAAAATTTTGCACTTATCACTCTTCATTTCTCCCACCTGTTGGCCCAGTCTAGCAGTGTGTTTATGTCAGTTTGAAGCTACTGAAGGCGTCTAGTTTCTGTTGTGGATTGATTTCTCTTCTTAGTATCATCCTACGAATTTCCCATCGTCATTATTGTCTACCTACGTAAGAAAGAGAACCGGTCCTAAGCGTGATCCTTGTGGCACGCCACTTGTCACGTCCAACCATTCAAAGTCTTGACCATCAATCGCTACTCTGTGTTTACGGGCAATCAGCCAGTTTCCTAACCACTGAAGTACAAACCCCCATCTCTACCAATTTAACTTTTGTTCGTATCCTTTGATCGAGTGCTTTATCCATATTGATCATTTCATAAGAGAAATCACGTAGATTTGTCATAAACGCGTAATTAATTACCCATGCAAACATACATACACACATGCAAAAATACACACACACACACACACACACACACACACACACACACACACACACACACACACACAAACGTACATACACACATACACATAACTGAACTGTGTTATATTAGGAGCTTAAAAGAGATGTTTACGCATTTGGACAGTCACTTCTGGATGAAGGTGAAAGTCCATCAACTAATCAGAAAGTTGCTATCATATAGCATTACCCAAATGAAACCTTGTGATTGGTCAACCAACTATCAGAAGGAACGGAAATTGACTTTGTGAAGTACTATATGGTCCTTCGTCCACTGGCCATGACGCTGGTGTCAAATTGTCTTTTAAATGTCGAAAAGCAAGTCAGAATTTCGGAATATTTTACAAAAACTGTGACGTCAGTGTATGATATAAGCAAAGACAGATGATTTGAGAACCATTTCCCTAAGGAAGGGATGCTAGTCTCTGAATGGCGGGCAGTTCTGATGTCTGTTTCTTTCCTCACACCGCTCAACTTTGGCACTATTTACCTTCTTGTGTCTTCCCTAACACATACCACTTGACCCAGGTTCTCCAAAACTAATATATTATTTTTCTCTTCTTCTCCTTCCTTCCTTTTCCTTCACTCTTTTTCATATTTCATCCTCATTCTGGCCTTGGACAGAACATGTGTCCATGGCTGTAACGTTCGATAGTTTATAGATAAACATTAATCACACAAAAATCTTCTAAGACTCATTCGTATGGAAATTCATATCCGAATTTTGAGAAAAGTAGACGAGAAATTCCCAATATACAGTACACGTACGGGGATCAGGGATTACGCCCTTGCAATCAGAATATGAAATTACACAAAAAAAAGGAAAAAATAAATGGACAGCTATAGTTGTAGTTAGACTTTCCTGCACGTCCCATCACTAACTGGGAATTGACGAAGACAATCTATGCTGATGGCAAGGAAAATGTCATGACAAAAACAGATGAGACACCCCTTCCTTCGCCCTCTCCTACCCCCTCTCTTCTCTCCTCCTCCCTCAAGATGAAAGTGATGGGAGGACGATAGTGAGAAGAGAAAGGACCCAGATATAGATGACTTGGTGTGAAACTCTTAAGAACAAAAAGAAAGGAGAAAGTCACAGAGGGAGGGTGTGTCAAGTTACGGCAATCTGTTTAGAAAGCTGATGATGATGGGGCGGAAAAAAAAGGGTTATAGAAGGTTTGGATATCATAATTTTTTCTTCTTTCTTTCTCCCCGGTGAATGGAATGATGGATGTCAATGCAAGGGTAGGTGTGTGTGTTGTGGTACCGGTGGCCCAGACCTTAACCAGGGCGCTATGGTGATGACCCGATCTTTGACCTGAACCCTAAGGGGACACACAGACGAGAGTTGTGCACAAGCCGTCCTTACTTACATTTCGACACACCCATGAGAACGTTATATATATATATATATATATATATATATATATATATATATATATATATATATATATATATATATATATATATTCCTATGAGTCCAGGGGAAAAATGAAACATGATAAGTTCCCAAGTGCACTTTCGTGTAATAATCACATCATCAGGGGAGACACAAGAGAGAAATATAAGTCAGTTGATATATATCGAAGAGACGAAGCTAGGACGCCAATTGATAAACGTGTGATTGTCCAAAACATACAACATATATGTATGTATGTATATATATATTTTTTTTTTTTTTTTTTTTTATACTTTGTCGCTGTCTCCCGCGTTTGCGAGGTAGCGCAAGGAAACAGACGAAAGAAATGGCCCAACCCCCCCCCCATACACATGTACATACACACGTCCACACACGCAAATATACATACCTACACAGCTTTCCATGGTTTACCCCAGACGCTTCACATGCCTTGCTTCAATCCACTGACAGCACGTCAACCCCTGTATACCACATGACTCCAATTCACTCTATTTCTTGCCCTCCTTTCACCCTCCTGCATGTTCAGGCCCCGATCACACAAAATCTTTTTCACTCCATCTTTCCACCTCCAATTTGGTCTCCCTCTTCTCCTCGTTCCCTCCACCTCCGACACATATATCCTCTTGGTCAATCTCTCCTCACTCATTCTCTCCATGTGCCCAAACCATTTCAAAACACCCTCTTCTGCTCTCTCAACCACGCTCTTTTTATTTCCACACATCTCTCTTACCCTTACGTTACTTACTCGATCAAACCACCTCACACCACACATTGTCCTCAAACATCTCATTTCCAGCACATCCATCCTCCTGCGCACATCTCTATCCATAGCCCACGCCTCGCAACCATACAGCATTGTTGGAACCACTATTCCCTCAAACATACCCATTTTTGCTTTCCGAGATAATGTTCTCGACTTCCACACATTTTTCAAGGCTCCCAAAATTTTCGCCCCCTCCCCCACCCTATGATCCACTTCCGCTTCCATGGTTCCATCCGCTGACAGATCCACTCCCAGATATCTAAAACACTTCACTTCCTCCAGTTTTTCTCCATTCAAACTCACCTCCCAATTGACTTGACCCTCACCCCTACTGTACCTAATAACCTTGCTCTTATTCACATTTACTCTCAACTTTCTTCTTCCACACACTTTACCAAACTCAGTCACCAGCTTCTGCAGTTTCTCACATGAATCAGCCACCAGCGCTGTATCATCAGCGAACAACAATTGACTCACTTCCCAAGCTCTCTCATCCCCAACAGACTTCATACTTGCCCCTCTTTCCAGGACTCTAGCATTTACCTCCCTTACAACCCCATCCATAAACAAATTAAACAACCATGGAGACATCACACACCCCTGCCGCAAACCTACATTCACTGAGAACCAATCACTTTCCTCTCTTCCTACACGTACACATGCCTTACATCCTCGATAAAAACTTTTCACTGCTTCTAACAACTTGCCTCCCACACCATATATTCTTAATACCTTCCACAGGCAAAGGGGATAAGAGTGAGTGCTCAAATTACAGAGGTATAAGTTTGTTGAGTATTCCTGGTAAATTATATGGGAGGGTATTGATTGAGAGGGTGAAGGCATGTACAGAGCATCAGATTGGGGAAGAGCAGTGCGGTTTCAGAAGTGGTAGAGGATGTGTGGATCAGGTGTTTGCTTTGAAGAATGTATGTGAGAAATACTTAGAAAAGCAAATGGATTTGTATGTAGCATTTATGGATCTGGAGAAGGCATATGATAGAGTATATATATATATATATATATATATATATATATATATATATATATATATATATATATATATATATATATATATCCAGAGCTAGTTTTCTTCGTCTGTTCCTGGCGCTACTTCGATCAGTGGGAAAACAGCGGGGCAATCACGTACAAAATGAAATGTAAAGATATTCATTAAGTACAAAATGATTATGTAGATTATTCAATAATGACATCGTGTACCAGTGATAGACAATTACTGCAATATGGACAATTTCATTCCTCTTTTTTTTTGTACTGTTTTATCGTAACGAAGCCATGGGCTGTGTAGGCCAGCACGCTGGAGGAATATCACTGACTGAGAGAGAGAGAGAGAGACGAGAGAGAGAGAGAGAGAGAGAGAGAGAGAGAGAGAGAGAGAGAGAGAGAGAGAGAGAGAGAGAGAGAGGAGGAGGGGGTTGTTGCCAGTGTGGGCTGTGAGGTGAAGTGGGCGAGAACTGACCCTCTCTCTCTCCCTCAGGGCCGTGAAGGGCACAGGGAAGCCTGCTTGCCCCTTCCCTCCCCTCCCTGAGGGCCGTGAAGGGCCCAGGGAAGCCTGCTTGCCCCTTCCCTCCCCTCCCTCAGGGCCGTGAAGGGCTCAGGGAAGCCTGCTTGCCCCTTCCCTCCCCTCCCTGAGGGCCGTGAAGGGCCCAGGGAAGCCTGCTTGCCCCTTCCCTCCCCTTCCTGAGGGCCGTGAAGGGCTCAGGGAATCCTGCTTACCCCTTCCCTCCCCTCCCTGAGGGCCGTGAAGGGCCCAGGGAAGCCTGCTTGTCCCTTCCCTCCCCTTCCTGAGGGCCGTGAAGGGCTCAGGGAAGCCTGCTTGCCCCTTCCCTCCCCTCCCTGAGGGCCGTGAAGGGCAGCACACAGCGGCTTCCAGGGTGTGTTCACTTAACCATAAGTAACTTAAAATCGATTTTATTACTTCCGACACCAGGGAAAAAAATCGATAGAATGACGTATTGTTGGAGACGACTGGTGGTGGTGGTGATGATGGTGGTGGTGGTGATGGTGATGATGGTGGTGATGGTGGTGGTGGTGATGGTGGTGGGTGATGGTGGTGGAGATAGTGGTGGTGGTGATGGTAGTGGTGCTGGAGACAGTGTTTGAGATATTGGTGGTGGGGATAGTGTTGGGGATGATGGTGGTGGGGACAGTGTTGGAGATAATGGTGGTGTTGCTGAGGACAGTGTTGGAGATAATGCTGGTGCTGCTGGGGACAGTGTTGGAGAT